>NC_134825.1:181269057-181378498 GCF_004210375.1 Tachypleus tridentatus | reverse complement strand
TACTACATCATACCAATAGAATGTACTTCCTATGGTACTACATCATACCAATAGAATGTACTTCCTATGGTACTACATCATACCAATAGAATGTACTTCCTATGGTACTACATCATACCAATAGAATGTACTTCCTATGGTACTACATCATACCAATAGAATGTACTTCGTATAGTACTACATCATACCAATAGAATGTACTTCGTATAGTACTACATCATACCAATAGAATGTACTTCGTATGGTACTACATCATACCAATAGAATGTACTTCCTATGGTACTACATCATACCAATAGAATGTACTTCCTATGGTACTACATCATACCAATAGAATGTACTTCCTATGGTACTACATCATACCAATAGAATGTACTTCCTATGGTACTACATCATACCAATAGAATGTACTTCCTATAGTACTACATCATACCAATAGAATGTACTTCCTATACATCATACCAATAGTACTACATCATACCAATAGAGATGTACTTCATACCAATAGAATATTCCTATGGTACTACATCATACCAATAGAATGTACTTCCTATGGTACTACATCATACCAATAGAGATGTACTTCCTATGGTACTACATCATACCAATAGAATGTACTTCCTATAGTACTACATCATACCAATAGAATGTACTTCATATAATGTACTACATCATACCAATAGAATGTACTTCCTATGGTACTACATCATACCAATAGAATGTACTTCCTATAATTGTACTACATCATACCAATCATACCAATGAATGTACTTCCTATGGTACTACATCATACCAATAGAATGTACTTCCTATGGTACTACATCATACCAATAGAATGTACTTCCTATGGTACTACATCATACCAATAGAATGTACTTCCAATAGAATGTACTTCCTATAGTACTACATCATACCAATAGAATGTACTTCCTATAGTACTACATCATACCAATAGAATGTACTTCCTATGGTACTACATCATACCAATAGAATGTACTTCGTATGGTACTACATCATACCAATAGAATGTACTTCCTATAGTACTACATCATACCAATAGAATGTACTTCCTATGGTACTACATCATACCAATAGAATGTACTTCCTATATGGTACTACATCATACCAATAGAATGTACTTCCTATGGTACTACATCATACCAATAGAATGTACTTCCTATGGTACTACATCATACCAATAGAATGTACTTCCTATAGTACTACATCATACCAATAGAATGTACTTCCTATGGTACTACATCATACCAATAGAGATGTACTTCCATATAGGTACTACATCATACCAATAGAATGTACTTCCTATGGTACTACATCATACCAATAGAATGTACTTCCTATGGTACTACATCATACCAATAGAATGTACTTCCAATAGAGATATACTATAGTGCTACATCATACCAATAGAATGTACTTCGTATGGTACTACATCATACCAATAGAATGTACTTCGTATGGTACATCATACCAATAGAATGTACTTCCTATGGTACTACATCATACCAATAGAGATGTACTTCCTATGGTACTACATCATACCAATAGAATGTACTTCCTATGGTACTACATCATACCAATAGAATGTACTTCCTATGGTACTACATCATACCAATAGAATGTACTTCCTATGGTACTACATCATACCAATAGAATGTACTTCCTATCATACCAATAGAATGTACTACATCATACCAATAGAATGTACTTCCTATAGTACTACATCATACCAATAGAATGTACTTCCTATGGTACTACATCATACCAATAGAATGTACTTCCTATGGTACTACATCATACCAATAGAATGTACTTCCTATGGTACTACATCATACCAATAGAATGTACTTCCTATGGTACTACATCATACCAATAGAGATGTACTTCCTATAGTACTACATCATACCAATAGAATGTACTTCCTATAGTACTACATCATACCAATAGAATGTACTTCCTATGGTACTACATCATACCAATAGAATGTACTTCCTATGGTACTACATCATACCAATAGAATGTACTTCCTATGGTACTACATCATACCAATAGAATGTACTTCCTATGGTACTACATCATACCAATAGAGATGTACTTCCTATAGTACTACATCATACCAATAGAATGTACTTCCTATGGTACTACATCATACCAATAGAATGTACTTCCTATGGTACTACATCATACCAATAGAATGTACTTCATACCAATATGGTACTACATCATACCAATAGAATGTACTTCCTATAGTACTACATCATACCAATAGTACTACATCATACCAATAGAATGTACTTCCTATGGTACTACATCATACCAATAGAATGTACTTCGTATAGTACTACATCATACCAATAGAATGTACTTCGTATGGTACTACATCATACCAATAGAATGTACTTCGTATGGTACTACATCATACCAATAGAATGTACTTCCTATGGTACTACATCATACCAATAGAATGTACTTCCTATGGTACTACATCATACCAATAGAATGTACTTCCTATGGTACTACATCATACCAATAGAATGTACTTCCTATAGTACTACATCATACCAATAGAATGTACTTCCTATGGTACTACATCATACCAATAGAATGTACTTCCTATGGTACTACATCATACCAATAGAATGTACTTCCTATGGTACTACATCATACCAATAGAATGTACTTCCTATAGTACTACATCATACCAATAGAATGTACTTCGTATAGTACTACATCATACCAATAGAATGTACTTCCTATGGTACTACATCATACCAATAGAGAATGTACTTCCTATGTACTTCCTATGGTACTACATCATACCAATAGAATGTACTTCCTATGGTACTACATCATACCAATAGAATGAATGTACTTCCTATGGTACTACATCATACCAATAGAATGTACTTCCTATGGTACTACATCATACCAATAGAATGTACTTCCTATAGTACTACATCATACCAATAGAATGTACTTCCTATAGTACTACATCATACCAATAGAATGTACTTCCTATGGTACTACATCATACCAATAGAATGTACTTCCTATGGTACTATCATACCAATAGAATGTACTTCCTATGGTACATCATACCAATAGAATGTACTTCCTATGGTACTACATCATACCAATAGAATGTACTTCCTATGGTACTACATCATACCAATAGAATGTACTTCGTATAGGTACTACATCATACCAATAGAATGTACTTCGTATAGTACTACATCATACCAATAGAATGTACTTCCTATGGTACTACATCATACCAATAGAATGTATGTACTTCCAATAGAATGTACTATGGTACTACATCATACCAATAGAATGTACTTCCTATGGTACTACATCATACCAATAGAATGTACTTCCTATGGTACTACATCATACCAATAGAATGTACTTCCTATGGTACTACATCATACCAATAGAATGTACTTCGTATGGTACTACATCATACCAATAGAATGTACTTCCTATGGTACTACATCATACCAATAGAATGTACTTCCTATAGTACTACATCATACCAATAGAATGTACTTCCTATGGTACTACATCATACCAATAGAATGTACTTCCTATAGTACTACATCATACCAATAGAATGTACTTCCTATGGTACTACATCATACCAATAGAATGTACTTCCTATAGTACTACATCATACCAATATGTACTTCGTATGGTACTACATCATACCAATAGAATGTACTTCCTATAGGTACTACATCATACCAATAGAATGTACTTCGTATGGTACTACATCATACCAATAGAATGTACTTCCTATGGTACTACATCATACCAATAGAATGTACTTCCTATAGTACTACATCATACCAATAGAATGTACTTCCTATGGTACTACATCATACCAATAGAATGTACTTCCTATAGTACTACATCATACCAATAGAATGTACTTCCTATGGTACTACATCATACCAATAGAATGTACTTCCTATGGTACTACATCATACCAATAGAATGTACTTCCTATAGTACTACATCATACCAATAGAATGTACTTCCTATGGTACTACATCATACCAATAGAATGTACTTCCTATAGTACTACATCATACCAATAGAATGTACTTCCTATGGTACTACATCATACCAATAGAATGTACTTCCTATAGTACTACATCATACCAATAGAATGTACTTCGTATGGTACTACATCATACCAATAGAATGTACTTCGTATGTACTTCATACCAATATGTACTACATCATACCAATAGAATGTACTTCCTATGGTACTACATCATACCAATAGAATGTACTTCCTATACTACATCATACCAATAGAGATGTACTTCCTATGGTACTACATCATACCAATAGAATGTACTTCCTATAGGTACTACATCATACCAATAGAATGTACTTCCTATGGTACTACATCATACCAATAGAATGTACTTCCTATGGTACTACATCATACCAATAGAATGTACTTCCTATAGTACTACATCATACCAATAGAATGTACTTCCTATGGTACTACATCATACCAATAGAATGTACTTCCTATGGTACTACATCATACCAATAGAATGTACTTCCTATGGTACTACATCATACCAATAGAATGTACTTCCTATGGTACTACATCATACCAATAGAATGTACTTCCTATGGTACTACATCATACCAATAGAATGTACTTCCTATGGTACTACATCATACCAATAGAATGTACTTCCTATGGTACTACATCATACCAATAGAATGTACTTCCTATGGTACTACATCATACCAATGTACTTCCTATGGTACTACATCATACCAATAGAATGTACTTCCTATGGTACTACATCATACCAATAGAATGTACTTCCTATAGTACTACATCATACCAATAGAATGTACTTCGTATGGTACTACATCATACCAATAGAATGTACTTCCTATGGTACTACATCATACCAATAGAATGTACTTCGTATGGTACTACATCATACCAATAGAATGTACTTCCTATAGTACTACATCATACCAATAGAATGTACTTCCTATGGTACTACATATACCAATAGAATGTACTTCCTACTACATCATACCAATAGAATGTACTTCCTATGGTACTACATCATACCAATAGAATGTACTTCCTATAGTACTACATCATACCAATAGAATGTACTTCCTATAGTACTACATCATACCAATAGAATGTACTTCGTATGGTACTACATCATACCAATAGAATGTACTTCCTATGGTACTACATCATACCAATAGAATGTACTTCCTATCATACCAATAGAATGTACTTCCTATGGTACTACATCATACCAATAGAATGTACTTCCTATGGTACTACATCATACCAATAGAATGTACTTCCTATAGTACTACATCATACCAATAGAATGTACTTCCTATGGTACTACATCATACCAATAGAATGTACTTCCTATGGTACTACATCATACCAATAGATGTACTTCCTATGTACTTCATACCAATATGTACTTCCTATAGTACTACATCATACCAATAGAATGTACTTCCTATGGTACTACATCATACCAATAGAATGTACTTCCTATGGTACTACATCATACCAATAGAATGTACTTCCTATGGTACTACATCATACCAATAGAATGTACTTCCTATAGTACTACATCATACCAATAGAATGTACTTCCTATGGTACTACATCATACCAATAGAATGTAGACTACATCATACCAATAGTGTACTTCCTATAGTACTACATCATACCAATAGAATGTACTTCCTATGGTACTACATCATACCAATAGAGATGTACTTCCTATAGTACTACATCATACCAATAGAATGTACTTCCTATAGTACTACATCATACCAATAGAATGTACTTCGTATGGTACTACATCATACCAATAGAATGTACTTCGTATGGTACTACATCATACCAATAGAATGTACTTCCTATGGTACTACATCATACCAATAGAATGTACTTCCTATGGTACTACATCATACCAATAGAGATGTACTTCCTATGGTACTACATCATACCAATAGAATGTACTTCGTATAGTACTACATCATACCAATAGAATGTACTTCCTATGGTACTACATCATACCAATAGAATGTACTTCCTATGGTACTACATCATACCAATAGAATGTACTTCATATAGAATGTACTACTACATCATACCAATAGAATGTACTTCCTATGGTACTACATCATACCAATAGAATGTACTTCCAATATGGTACTACATCATACCAATAGAATGTACTTCCTATAGTACTACATCATACCAATAGAATGTACTTCCTATAGTACTACATCATACCAATAGAATGTACTTCCTATGGTACTACATCATACCAATAGAATGTACTTCCTATGGTACTACATCATACCAATAGAATGTACTTCCTATGGTACTACATCATACCAATAGAATGTACTTCCTATAGGTACTACATCATACCAATAGAATGTACTTCCTATGGTACTACATCATACCAATAGAATGTACTTCCTATAGGTACTACATCATACCAATAGAATGTACTTCCTATAGTACTACATCATACCAATAGAATGTACTTCCTATAGTACTACATCATACCAATAGAATGTACTTCCTATAGTACTACATCATACCAATAGAATGTACTTCCTATGGTACTACATCATACCAATAGAATGTACTTCATACCATAGTACTACATCATACCAATAGAATGTACTTCCTATAGTACTACATCATACCAATAGAATGTACTTCGTATGGTACTACATCATACCAATAGAATGTACTTCCTATGGTACTACATCATACCAATAGAATGTACTTCCTATACATCATACCAATAGTACTACATCATACCAATAGAATGTACTTCCTATAGGTACTACATCATACCAATAGAATGTACTTCCTATGGTACTACATCATACCAATAGAATGTACTTCCTATGGTACTACATCATACCAATAGAATGTACTTCCTATGGTACTACATCATACCAATAGAATGTACTTCCTATAGTACTACATCATACCAATAGAATGTACTTCATCATACCAATAGTACTACATCATACCAATAGAATGTACTTCCTATAGTACTACATCATACCAATAGAATGTACTTCCTATAGTACTACATCATACCAATGAGATGTACTTCCTATAGATGTACTACATCATACCAATAGAATGTACTACATCATACCAATAGAATGTACTTCGTATGGTACTACATCATACCAATAGAATGTACTTCCTATAGTACTACATCATACCAATAGAATGTACTTCCTATGGTACTACATCATACCAATAGAATGTACTTCCTATGGTACTACATCATACCAATAGACTTCCTATGTACTTCATATGGTACTACATCATACCAATAGAATGTACTTCCTATAGTACTACATCATACCAATAGAATGTACTTCCTATGGTACTACATCATACCAATAGAATGTACTTCCTATGGTACTACATCATACCAATAGAATGTACTTCCTATAGTACTACATCATACCAATAGAATGTACTTCCTATGGTACTACATCATACCAATAGAATGTACTTCCTATACTACATCATACCAATAGAATGTACTTCCTATAGTACTACATCATACCAATAGAATGTACTTCCTATAGTACTACATCATACCAATAGAATGTACTTCATATAGTACTACATCATACCAATAGAATGTACTTCCTATGGTACTACATCATACCAATAGAATGTACTTCCTATATGGTACTACATCATACCAATAGAATGTACTTCCTATGTACTACATCATACCAATAGAATGTACTACATACTACATCATACCAATAGAATGTACTTCCTATGGTACTACATCATACCAATAGAATGTACTTCCTATGGTACTACATCATACCAATAGAATGTACTTCCTATAGGTACTACATCATACCAATAGAATGTACTTCCTATAGTACTACATCATACCAATAGAATGTACTTCCTATGGTACTACATCATACCAATAGAATGTACTTCCTATAGTACTACATCATACCAATAGAATGTACTTCCTATGGTACTACATCATACCAATAGAATGTACTTCCTATGGTACTACATCATACCAATAGAATGTACTTCCTATGTACTACATCATACCAATAGAATGTACTTCCTATAGTACTACATCATACCAATAGAATGTACTTCCTATGGTACTACATCATACCAATAGAATGTACTTCCTATGGTACTACATCATACCAATAGAATGTACTTCCTATAGTACTACATCATACCAATAGAATGTACTTCCTATGGTACTACATCATACCAATAGAATGTACTTCCTCATACCAATACTACATCATACCAATAGAATGTACTTCCTATGGTACTACATCATACCAATAGAATGTACTTCCTATAGTACTACATCATACCAATAGAATGTACTTCCTATGGTACTACATCATACCAATAGAATGTACTTCCTATGGTACTACATCATACCAATAGAATGTACTTCCTATGGTACTACATCATACCAATAGAATGTACTTCCTATGGTACTACATCATACCAATAGAATGTACTTCCTATGGTACTACATCATACCAATAGAATGTACTTCCTATAGTACTACATCATACCAATAGAATGTACTTCCTATGGTACTACATCATACCAATAGAATGTACTTCCTATGGTACTACATCATACCAATAGAATGTACTTCCTATGGTACTACATCATACCAATAGAATGTACTTCCTCATACCAATAGAGATACTACTACATCATACCAATAGAATGTACTTCATACCAATGGTACTACATCATACCAATAGAATGTACTTCCTATAGTACTACATCATACCAATAGAATGTACTTCCTATGGTACTACATCATACCAATAGAATGTACTTCCTATAGTACTACATCATACCAATAGAATGTACTTCCTATGGTACTACATCATACCAATAGAATGTACTTCCTATGGTACTACATCATACCAATAGAATGTACTTCGTATGGTACTACATCATACCAATAGAATGTACTTCCTATGGTACTACATCATACCAATAGAATGTACTTCCTATACTTCTACATCATACCAATAGAATGTACTACATCATACTACATCATACCAATAGATGTACTTCCTATGGTACTACATCATACCAATAGAATGTACTTCCTATGGTACTACATCATACCAATAGAATGTACTTCCTATAGGTACTACATCATACCAATAGAATGTACTTCCTATACATCATACCAATAGAATGTACTTCCTATGGTACTACATCATACCAATAGAATGTACTTCCTATAGTACTACATCATACCAATAGAATGTACTTCCAATATGGTACTACATCATACCAATAGAATGTACTTCCTATAGTACTACATCATACCAATAGAATGTACTTCCTATAGTATACATCATACCAATGTACTTCCTATGGTACTACATCATACCAATAGAATGTACTTCCTATAGTACTACATCATACCAATAGAATGTACTTCCTATGGTACTACATCATACCAATAGAATGTACTTCCTATAGTACTACATCATACCAATAGAATGTACTTCCTATGGTACTACATCATACCAATAGAATGTACTTCCTATGGTACTACATCATACCAATAGAATGTACTTCCTATAGTACTACATCATACCAATAGAATGTACTTCCTATGGTACTACATCATACCAATAGAATGTACTTCCTATAGTACTACATCATACCAATAGAATGTACTTCCTATGGTACTACATCATACCAATAGAATGTACTTCGTATAGTACTACATCATACCAATAGAATGTACTTCCTATAGTACTACATCATACCAATAGAATGTACTTCCTATGGTACTACATCATACCAATAGAATGTACTTCCTATGGTACTACATCATACCAATAGATGTATGTACTTACCAATATGTACTTCATCATACCAATAGAATGTACTTCCTATAGTACTACATCATACCAATAGAATGTACTTCCTATAGTACTACATCATACCAATAGAATGTACTTCCTATGGTACTACATCATACCAATAGAATGTACTTCCTATGGTACTACATCATACCAATAGAATGTACTTCCTATATACATCATACCAATAGTACTACATCATACCAATAGAATGTACTTCCTATGGTACTACATCATACCAATAGAATGTACTTCCTATGGTACTACATCATACCAATAGAATGTACTTCCTATGGTACTACATCATACCAATAGAATGTACTTCCTATGGTACTACATCATACCAATCTTCCTATACTACATCATACCAATAGAATGTACTTCGTATGGTACTACATCATACCAATAGAATGTACTTCCTATGGTACTACATCATACCAATAGAATGTACTTCCTATGGTACTACATCATACCAATAGAATGTACTTCCTATAGTACTACATCATACCAATAGAGATGTACTTCCTATGGTACTACATCATACCAATAGAATGTACTTCCTATGGTACTACATCATACCAATAGAATGTACTTCCTATGGTACTACATCATACCAATAGAATGTACTTCCTATGGTACTACATCATACCAATAGAATGTACTTCCTATGTACTACTACATCATACCAATAGAATGTACTTCCTATAGGTACTACATCATACCAATAGAATGTACTCATACCAATAGATGTACTACTACATCATACCAATAGAATGTACTTCCTATGGTACTACATCATACCAATAGAATGTACTTCCTATAGGTACTACATCATACCAATAGATGTATGTACTTCATCATATAGAGATGTACTACATCATACCAATAGAATGTACTTCCTATGGTACTACATCATACCAATAGAATGTACTTCCTATAGTACACATCATACCAATAGAATGTACTTCCTATAGTACTACATCATACCAATAGAATGTACTTCCTACATCATACCAATAGAATGTACTTCCTATGGTACTACATCATACCAATAGAATGTACTTCCTATGGTACTACATCATACCAATAGAATGTACTTCCTATGGTACTACATCATACCAATAGAATGTACTTCCTATGGTACTACATCATACCAATAGAATGTACTTCCTATGGTACTACATCATACCAATAGAATGTACTTCATACCAATAATGTACTTCTACATCATACCAATAGAATGTACTTCCTATGGTACTACATCATACCAATAGAATGTACTTCCTATGGTACTACATCATACCAATAGAATGTACTTCCTATGGTACTACATCATACCAATAGAATGTACTTCCTATGGTACTACATCATACCAATAGAATGTACTTCCTATGTACTACATCATACCAATGAGATGTACTTCCTATGGTACTACATCATACCAATAGAATGTACTTCCTATAGTACTACATCATACCAATAGAATGTACTTCCTATGGTACTACATCATACCAATAGAATGTACTTCCTATGGTACTACATCATACCAATAGAATGTACTTCCAATGTACTACATCATACCAATAGAATGTACTTCCTATGGTACTACATCATACCAATAGAATGTACTTCCTATGGTACTACATCATACCAATAGAATGTACTTCCTATAGTACTACATCATACCAATAGAATGTACTTCCTATGGTACTACATCATACCAATAGAATGTACTTCGTATGGTACTACATCATACCAATAGAATGTACTTCCTATGGTACTACATCATACCAATAGAATGTACTTCCTATGGTACTACATCATACCAATAGAATGTACTTCCTATGGTACTACATCATACCAATAGAATGTACTTCCTATAGTACTACATCATACCAATAGAATGTACTTCCTATAGTACTACATCATACCAATAGAATGTACTTCCTATAGGTACTACATCATACCAATAGAATGTACTTCCTATAGTACTACATCATACCAATAGAATGTACTTCCTATGGTACTACATCATACCAATAGAATGTACTTCCTATGGTACTACATCATACCAATAGAATGTACTTCCTATGGTACTACATCATACCAATAGAATGTACTTCCTATAGTACTACATCATACCAATAGAATGTACTTCCTATGGTACTACATCATACCAATAGAATGTACTTCCTATAGTACTACATCATACCAATAGAATGTACTTCCTATAGTACTACATCATACCAATAGAATGTACTTCCTATGGTACTACATCATACCAATAGAATGTACTTCGTATGGTACTACATCATACCAATAGAATGTACTTCCTATGGTACTACATCATACCAATAGAATGTACTTCCTATGGTACTACATCATACCAATAGAATGTACTTCCTATGGTACTACATCATACCAATAGAATGTTCCTACTTCATACCAATATATGTACTACATCATACCAATAGAATGTACTTCCTATGGTACTACATCATACCAATAGAATGTACTTCCTATAGGTACTACATCATACCAATAGAATGTACTTCCTATGGTACTACATCATACCAATAGAATGTACTTCCTATGGTACTACATCATACCAATAGAATGTACTTCCTATGTACTACATCATACCAATAGAATGTACTTCCTATAGTACTACATCATACCAATAGAATGTACTTCCTATAGTACTACATCATACCAATAGAATGTACTTCCTATAGTACTACATCATACCAATAGAATGTACTACTACTTCCTATAGTACTACATCATACCAATAGAATGTACTTCCTATAGTACTACATCATACCAATAGAATGTACTTCGTATGGTACTACATCATACCAATAGATGTATGTACTTCATACCAATATGTACTTCCTATGGTACTACATCATACCAATAGAATGTACTTCCTATGGTACTACATCATACCAATAGAATGTACTTCCTATGGTACTACATCATACCAATAGAATGTACTTCCTATGGTACTACATCATACCAATAGAATGTACTTCCTATAGTACTACATCATACCAATAGAATGTACTTCCTATGGTACTACATCATACCAATAGAATGTACTTCCTATGGTACTACATCATACCAATAGAATGTACTTCCTATGGTACTACATCATACCAATAGAATGTACTTCCTATAGTACTACATCATACCAATAGAGATGTACTTCCTATGGTACTACATCATACCAATAGAATGTACTTCCAATATAGTACTACATCATACCAATAGAATGTACTTCCTATATGGTACTACATCATACCAATAGAATGTACTTCCTATAGTACTACATCATACCAATAGAATGTACTTCCTATGGTACTACATCATACCAATAGAATGTACTTCCTATGGTACTACATCATACCAATAGAGATGTACTTCCTATAGTACTACATCATACCAATAGAATGTACTTCCTATAGTACTACATCATACCAATAGAATGTACTTCCTATGGTACTACATCATACCAATAGAATGTACTTCATATACCAATAGAATGTACTACATCATACCAATAGAATGTACTTCCTATGGTACTACATCATACCAATAGAATGTACTTCCTATAGTACTACATCATACCAATAGAATGTACTTCCTATGGTACTACATCATACCAATAGAATGTACTTCCTATAGGTACTACATCATACCAATAGAATGTACTACATCATACCAATAGAATGTACTTCCTATGGTACTACATCATACCAATGAACTTCCTATGGTACTACATCATACCAATAGAATGTACTTCCTATGGTACTACATCATACCAATAGAATGTACTTCCTATAGTACTACATCATACCAATAGAATGTACTTCCTATGTACTACATCATACCAATAGAATGTACTTCCTATAGTACTACATCATACCAATAGAATGTACTTCCTATAGTACTACATCATACCAATAGAATGTACTTCCTATGGTACTACATCATACCAATAGAATGTACTTCCTATGGTACTACATCATACCAATAGAATGTACTTCCTATGGTACTACATCATACCAATAGAATGTACTTCCTATAGTACTACATCATACCAATAGAATGTACTTCCTATAGGTACTACATCATACCAATAGAATGTACTTCCTATGGTACTACATCATACCAATAGAATGT
The DNA here is from genome assembly GCF_004210375.1 of Tachypleus tridentatus. Lineage (NCBI taxonomy): Eukaryota > Metazoa > Arthropoda > Merostomata > Xiphosura > Limulidae > Tachypleus > Tachypleus tridentatus. The sequence continues at coordinate 181,364,320 of NC_134825.1, read as the reverse complement.
ACTTCCTATAGTACTACATCATACCAATAGAATGTACTTCGTATGGTACTACATCATACCAATAGAATGTACTTCCTATAGTACTACATCATACCAATAGAATGTACTTCCTATGTACTACATCATACCAATAGTATGGTACTACATCATACATCATACCAATAGATGTACTTCCTATGGTACTACATCATACCAATAGAATGTACTTCCTATAGTACTACATCATACCAATAGAATGTACTTCCTATGGTACTACATCATACCAATAGAATGTACTTCCTATGGTACTACATCATACCAATAGAATGTACTTCCTATGGTACTACATCATACCAATAGAATGTACTTCCTATAGTACTACATCATACCAATAGAATGTACTTCGTATGGTACTACATCATACCAATAGAATGTACTTCCAATAGAATATGGTACTACATCATACCAATAGAATGTACTTCCTATGGTACTACATCATACCAATAGAATGTACTTCCTATAGTACTACATCATACCAATAGAATGTGTTCCTATGGTACTACATCATACCAATAGAATGTACTTCCTATGGTACTACATCATACCAATAGAATGTACTTCCTATACTTCCTATACTACATCATACCAATAGAATGTACTTCCTATGGTACTACATCATACCAATAGAATGTACTTCCTATAGTACTACATCATACCAATAGAATGTACTTCCTATAGTACTACATCATACCAATAGAATGTACTTCCTATGGTACTACATCATACCAATAGAATGTACTTCCTATGGTACTACATCATACCAATAGAATGTACTTCCTATGGTACTACATCATACCAATAGAATGTACTTCCTATGGTACTACATCATACCAATAGAATGTATGTACTACATCATACCAATAGAATGTACTTCATATAGTACTACATCATACCAATAGAATGTACTTCCTATGTACTACATCATACCAATAGAATGTACTTCCTATGGTACTACATCATACCAATAGAATGTACTTCCTATAGTACTACATCATACCAATAGAATGTACTTCCTATAGGTACTACATCATACCAATAGAATGTACTTCCTATAGGTACTACATCATACCAATAGAATGTACTTCGTATGGTACTACATCATACCAATAGAATGTACTTCCTATGGTACTACATCATACCAATAGAATGTATGGTACTACATCATACCAATAGACTTCCTATGTACTTCATACCAATAGTGTACTTCCTATGGTACATCATACCAATAGAATGTACTTCCTATAGTACTACATCATACCAATAGAATGTACTTCCTATGGTACTACATCATACCAATAGAATGTACTTCCTATAGTACTACATCATACCAATAGAATGTACTTCCTATAGTACTACATCATACCAATAGAATGTACTTCCTATAGTACTACATCATACCAATAGAATGTACTTCCTATGGTACTACATCATACCAATAGAATGTACTTCCTATGGTACTACATCATACCAATAGAATGTACTTCCTATAGTACTACATCATACCAATAGAATGTACTTCCTATGGTACTACATCATACCAATAGAATGTACTTCCTATGGTACTACATCATACCAATAGAATGTACTTCCTATAGTACTACATCATACCAATAGAATGTACTTCCTATGGTACTACATCATACCAATAGAATGTACTTCCTATGGTACTACATCATACCAATAGAATGTACTTCCTATGGTACTACATCATACCAATAGAATGTACTTCCTATGGTACTACATCATACCAATAGAATGTACTTCCTATGGTACTACATCATACCAATAGAATGTACTTCCTATGGTACTACATCATACCAATAGAATGTACTTCCTATAGTACTACATCATACCAATAGAATGTACTTCCTATGGTACTACATCATACCAATAGAATGTACTTCCTATAGTACTACATCATACCAATAGAATGTACTTCCTATGGTACTACATCATACCAATAGAATGTACTTCCTATGGTACTACATCATACCAATAGAATGTACTTCCTATGGTACTACATCATACCAATAGAATGTACTTCCTATGGTACTACATCATACCAATAGAATGTACTTCCTATGGTACTACATCATACCAATAGAATGTACTTCCTACATATACCAATAGTACTACATCATATACCAATAGAATGTACTTCCTATGGTACTACATCATACCAATAGAATGTACTTCCTATAGTACTACATCATACCAATAGAGATGTACTTCCTATAGTACTACATCATACCAATAGAATGTACTTCCTATGGTACTACATCATACCAATAGAATGTACTTCCTATAGTACTACATCATACCAATAGAATGTACTTCCTATGGTACTACATCATACCAATAGAATGTACTTCCTATAGTACTACATCATACCAATAGAATGTACTTCCTATAGTACTACATCATACCAATAGAATGTACTTCCTATGGTACTACATCATACCAATAGAATGTATAGTACTTCATACCAATATGTACTACATCATACCAATAGAATGTACTTCGTATGGTACTACATCATACCAATAGAATGTACTTCCTATGGTACTACATCATACCAATAGAATGTACTTCCTATGGTACTACATCATACCAATAGAATGTACTTCCTATGGTACTACATCATACCAATAGAATGTACTTCCTATGGTACTACATCATACCAATAGAATGTACTTCATATACTACATCATACCAATAGAATGTACTTCCTATGGTACTACATCATACCAATAGAATGTACTTCCTATGGTACTACATCATACCAATAGAATGTACTTCCTATCATACCAATAGTGTACTACATCATACCAATAGAATGTACTTCCTATGGTACTACATCATACCAATAGAATGTACTTCCTATGGTACTACATCATACCAATAGATGGTGTACTTCCAATAGTACTACATCATACCAATAGAATGTACTTCCTATAGTACTACATCATACCAATAGAATGTACTTCTATGGTACTATGTACCAATTGTACTTCCTATGGTACTACATCATACCAATAGAATGTACTTCCTATAGTACTACATCATACCAATAGAATGTACTTCCTATAGTACTACATCATACCAATAGAATGTACTACATCATATAGAATGTACTTCCTATGGTACTACATCATACCAATAGAATGTACTTCCATATAGTACTACATCATACCAATAGAATGTACTTCCTATGGTACTACATCATACCAATAGAATGTACTTCCTATAGTACTACATCATACCAATAGAATGTACTTCCTATGGTACTACATCATACCAATAGAATGTACTTCCTATAGTACTACATCATACCAATAGAATGTACTTCCTATAGTACTACATCATACCAATAGAATGTACTTCCAATATACTTCCTACTACATCATACCAATAGAATGTACTTCCTATAGTACTACATCATACCAATAGAATGTACTTCCTATAGTACTACATCATACCAATAGAATGTACTTCCTATAGTACTACATCATACCAATAGAATGTACTTCCTATAGTACTACATCATACCAATAGAATGTACTTCCTATGGTACTACATCATACCAATAGAATGTACTTCCTATAGTACTACATCATACCAATAGAATGTACTTCATACCAATAGAATATATGTACTACATCATACCAATAGAATGTACTTCGTATGGTACTACATCATACCAATAGAATGTACTTCCTATGGTACTACATCATACCAATAGAATGTACTTCCTATGGTACTACATCATACCAATAGTACTTCCTAATGTGTACTTCATCATATGGTACTACATCATACCAATAGAATGTACTTCCTATGGTACTACATCATACCAATAGAATGTACTTCCTATGGTACTACATCATACCAATAGAATGTACTTCCTATAGTACTACATCATACCAATAGAATGTACTTCCTATAGTACTACATCATACCAATAGAATGTACTTCCTATGGTACTACATCATACCAATAGAATGTACTTCCTATGGTACTACATCATACCAATAGAATGTACTTCCTATAGTACTACATCATACCAATAGAATGTACTTCCTATGGTACTACATCATACCAATAGAATGTACTTCCTATAGTACTACATCATACCAATAGAATGTACTTCCTATAGGTACTACATCATACCAATAGAATGTACTTCCTATAGTACTACATCATACCAATAGAATGTACTTCCTATGGTACTACATCATACCAATAGAATGTACTTCCTATGGTACTACATCATACCAATAGAATGTACTTCCTATATACTACATCATACCAATAGAATGTACTTCCTATGGTACTACATCATACCAATAGAATGTACTTCCTATAGTACTACATCATACCAATAGAATGTACTTCCTATAGTACTACATCATACCAATATGTACTTCATATAGTACAATCATACCAATGTACTTCCTATGGTACTACATCATACCAATAGAATGTACTTCCTATAGTACTACATCATACCAATAGAATGTACTTCCTATGGTACTACATCATACCAATAGAATGTACTTCCTATGGTACTACATCATACCAATAGAATGTACTTCCAATAGAATTATGGTACTACATCATACCAATACTTCCTATTCCTACTACATCATACCAATAGAATGTACTTCCTATAGTACTACATCATACCAATAGAATGTACTTCCTATGGTACTACATCATACCAATAGAATGTACTTCCTATAGTACTACATCATACCAATAGAATGTACTTCCTATAGTACTACATCATACCAATAGAATGTACTTCCTATAGTACTACATCATACCAATAGAATGTACTTCCTATAGTACTACATCATACCAATAGAATGTACTTCCTATAGTACTACATCATACCAATAGAATGTACTTCCTATGGTACTACATCATACCAATAGAATGTACTTCCTATAGTACTACATCATACCAATAGAATGTACTTCCTATAGTACTACATCATACCAATAGAATGTACTTCCTATCATACCAATAGTGTACTACATCATACCAATAGAATGTACTTCCTATAGTACTACATCATACCAATAGAATGTACTTCCTATAGTACTACATCATACCAATAGAATGTACTTCCTATAGTACTACATCATACCAATAGAGAATGTACTTCGTATGGTACTACATCATACCAATAGAATGTACTTCCTATAGTACTACATCATACCAATAGAATGTACTTCCTATAGTACTACATCATACCAATAGAATGTACTTCCTATAGTACTACATCATACCAATAGAATGTACTTCCTATAGTACTACATCATACCAATAGAATGTACTTCCTATGGTACTACATCATACCAATAGAATGTACTTCCTATAGTACTACATCATACCAATAGAATGTACTTCCTATAGTACTACATCATACCAATAGAATGTACTTCCTATAGTACTACATCATACCAATAGAATGTACTTCCTATAGTACTACATCATACCAATAGAATGTACTTCCTATAGTACTACATCATACCAATAGAATGTACTTCCATATATGTACTTCCTATGGTACTACATCATACCAATAGAATGTACTTCCTATGGTACTACATCATACCAATAGAATGTACTTCCTATAGTACTACATCATACCAATAGAATGTACTTCCTATAGTACTACATCATACCAATAGAATGTACTTCCTATGGTACTACATCATACCAATAGAATGTACTTCCTATAGTACTACATCATACCAATAGAATGTACTTCCTATAGTACTACATCATACCAATAGAATGTACTTCCTATAGTACTACATCATACCAATAGAATGTACTTCCTATAGTACTACATCATACCAATAGAATGTACTTCCTATGGTACTACATCATACCAATAGAATGTACTTCCTATAGTACTACATCATACCAATAGAATGTACTTCCTATGGTACTACATCATACCAATAGAATGTACTTCCTATAGTACTACATCATACCAATAGAATGTACTTCCTATAGTACTACATCATACCAATAGAATGTACTTCCTATAGTACTACATCATACCAATAGAATGTACTTCATATAGTACTACATCATACCAATAGAATGTACTTCATATAGTACTACATCATACAATGTACTTCATATAGTACTACATCATACCAATAGAATGTACTTCCTATAGTACTACATTATACCAATAGAATGTACTTCCTATGGTACTACATCATACCAATAGAATGTACTTCCTATAGTACTACATCATACCAATAGAATGTACTTCCTATGGTACTACATCATACCAATAGAATGTACTTCCTATGGTACTACATCATACCAATAGAATGTACTTCCTATAGTACTACATCATACCAATAGAATGTGCTTCGTATGGTACTACATCATACCAATAGAATGTGCTTCGTATAGTACTACATCATACCAATAGAATGTGCTTCGTATGGTACTACATCATACCAATAGAATGTGCTTCGTATAGTACTACATCATACCAATAGAATGTACTTCGTATGGTACTACATCATACCAATAGAATGTACTTCCTATAGTACTACATCATACCAATAGAATGTACTTCCTATACTACATCATACCAATAGGTACTACATCATACCAATAGAATGTACATCATACCAATAGAATGTACTTCCTATAGTACTACATCATACCAATAGAATGTACTTCCTATAGTACTACATCATACCAATATAATGTACTTCCTATAGAACTACATCATACCAATAGAATGTACTTCCTATAGTACTACACCATACCAATATAATGTACTTCCTATAGTACTACATCATATTAATATAATGTACTACATCATAGTACTATGTACATACCATATTAACAAGTGTACCTGGTATAGTACGACATCATATTAATAGGACGTACCTGGTATAGTACCACATCATACCAATAGAATGTACTTCCTATAGTACTACATCATACCAATAGAATGTACTTCCTATGGTACTACATCATACCAATAGAATGTACTTCCTATGTTGCTACATCATACCAATAGACTTGTAAACTTCTGGTATAGTACTTCCATCATTTTAATAGAATGTAACTTCCTATAGTACTACAACTCATACTGTAGTTCGGTTTCTCCTTCACAAGACCCGTACCTTGTCACGATATATAGCTCTTCAACACATGTGTACCGTTAAAGAAACTTAGTTGTTTTTGTGTTTTTTTTTTACAGTAACGTTTCTACGAAAGATCATTTTTATCGCACGGGAGGTCTCGTGACTTACGTCATCAAAGTGTCATCTTACGTACGAAGCAAAAACCTGAACGTTTAAATCTAAACTACCCGACTAACGAAGCATCATTAAACAGTAGAACGAAATTGAATTAATAATAATTAACCTGGGTAAATTCAGTAGAGCAGCTGACTTCATTAAACTTACATTTTGTAATGCATTATGATGAGGGTGTAATTCATCTCTCTTGATGTGAGTTATGGTGAGGGTGTAATTCATCTCTCTTGATGTGAATTATGGTGAGGGTGTAATTCATCTCTCTTGGTGTGAATTATGGTGAGGGTGTAATTCATCTCTCTTGATGTGAATTATGGTGAGGGTGTAATTCATCTCTCTTGATGTGAGTTATGGTGAGAGTCTAATTCATCTCTCTTGATGTGAGTTATGGTGAGGGTGTAATTCATCTCTCTTGATGTGAGTTATGGTGAGGGTGTAATTCATCTCTCTTGATGTGAATTATGGTGAGGGTGTAATTCCTCTCTCTTGGTGTGAAGTATGGTGAGGGTGTAATTCATCTCTCTTGGTGTGAAGTATGGTGAGGGTGTAATTCATCTCTCTTGGTGTGAATTATGGTGAGGGTGTAATTCATCTCTCTTGATGTGAATTATGGTGAGGGAGTAATTAATCTCTCTTGGTGTGAAGTATGGTGAGGGTGTAATTCATCTCTCTTGATGTGAATTATGGTGAGGGTGTAATTCATCTCTCTTGGTGTGAATTATGGTGAGGGTGTAATTCATCTCTCTTGATGTGAGTTATGGTGAGGGTGTAATTCATCTCTCTTGATGTGAGTTATGGTGAGGGTGTAATTCATCTCTCTTGATGTGAATTATGGTGAGGGTGTAATTCATCTCTCTTGGTGTGAATTATGGTGAGGGTGTAATTCATCTCTCTTGGTGTGAAGTATGGTGAGGGTGTAATTCATCTCTCTTGATGTGAATTATGGTGAGGGTGTAATTCATCTCTCTTGATGTGAATTATGGTGAGGGTGTAATTCATCTCTCTTGGTGTGAATTCAACAATTAATGTATTCTACAGTACACCTGCGTGAACGCTGCCATATTTATCACATCATATTCAACAATTTTTCTTCATGCCAGTTTGGCCGATACACACATTAGATACAATAAACTACCTTTAAGAAAAACAAAATTGAGTTTATCGAACTTCGAGAAGATTGCTTTTGGTTCTTATTAAAGAACCGTTTTGACGAGCCCTTAAAAATTTCAGTCATCCCGATTCTCAGTAAACTCTTTGTAGGCTTTCGTGACGATTTCCTTAGAAATTATTTTTTCGTCCAAGCGAGTAATATTGTTAACGTCTTCAAATTCGATGTTTTCTCAGTTATAAGAACGCCAATTTCCTATGTTATTCTAGAAGGAGTGCACATGTTAGAAGAACCTTGTTTTAAACTTATCGATTCAGAGAAATAAAATTACATGACGAAGAAATTATAAGCGATTCGGAATGATGATCGATTTCAAAATCTTTACTTGTAATTTTAAATACATTTTGTCTGCTAAACCATAAGTGGGCAAAAGAAAGCTAGTGATCATCGGCTGTAAAAAAAAAGAAATTGTTATGTGATGAATTATCCTAGTCAGAGTGAGTTACGAGAACACACGTCACGTGGCTTTGAAAAAATAAACTTACTGCAGAACTCTGGATATTCTTCATTTATCACCAATACCAATAACTGTGAGTCATAAGACATTCACTACGCTACCAGTACATATCTTACGAACTCATTTACGATTCAAAATCTGTCTATCACTATCTCTTTTAACCTATCTATTTACGCATCTCAGAATAAACACTGATAAATATTTTTTGAAACATATAAAATTTAAGATATTATACTTAAACTTGTTTTTACAGTTAACTAAATAGAAGGCTAGAAAACAATGTTACATAACCATTCTGGGAAGATAAGTGTACTTCTAAACAACCTTTCTCATTCAGGTTTATCTTTATAGTGTTTTGTTAGAACGATAGCGACGTAATTATCATTGATATCGGCCTTTACGTTTGTGTTACTAAACACAGCAACTTGCTCACTGCGATCAGAATACGACTTATTGCAGGTCTCAAGTACCCCAAACCGATTCATATGCCTTTAATTTTAAATGTATTTAAGTACAAACGATATTTCCGTTCTATAAATTATAAACCTTCGATCGACAGAAAAGAATGCATACAATAAAATACAAGTTATCACAATTAAAATAATAAAACACGTCCTACAACAGTGAATACAGTAAAACACAACTTACAACAGTACATATATTAAAACATGGTCAACGACAAAATATATTAAAACAATAACAATACATTCGATAAAACATCCTACAACAGTACATACAGCAAAACATGGTCAACAACAATACATTAAAAACATGATTTACAACAGTACATATAGTAAAACACGTTCAACAACAATACATATAATAAAACAAAACAACACATTCAATAAAACACGACTTACAACAGTACATATAGTAAACCACGTTCAACAACAATACATATAATAAAACAAAACAACACATTCAATAAAACACGACTTACAACAGTACATATAGTAAAGCATGTTCAACAACAACGAAATAAGAAATAAGACAGAAACACACTTTATGTGACAGCTTCAGATAGAAACACACTTTATGTGACAGTTCAGATAGAAACACACTTTATGTGACAGCTTCAGATAGAAACACACTTTATGTGACAGCTTGAGATAGATACACACTTTATGTGACAGCTTCAGATAGAAACACACTTTATGTGACAGCTTGAGATAGAAACACTTTATGTGACAGCTTGAGATAGAAACACTTTATGTGACAGCTTCAGATAGAAACACTCTTTATGTGACAGCTGCAGATAGAAACACTTTTTATGTGACAGCTTCAGATAGAAACACTCTTTATGTGACAGCTGCAGATAGAAACACTCTTTATGTGACAGCTTCAGATAGAAACACTCTTTATGTGACAGCTTCAGATAGAAACACTCTTTATGTGACAGCTATAATATGTTCTTTTAGCCGGTCATCCAGACACTTGACAATTATACCACAGAAAAGATAGAAAACTGTTGTTGAAAGTTAAACCTCTATCTGTCATTAAGTATGGTTAAGCACAATACAGTAAAATGAAACATATAGTTGTACTAAGCATTACAATAAACCAGTTTATTTCTTCAGAAACAAAGTTGATTTGATAATAAACGGATACTCGTTTCAGTGAAGGTAGTTCATGTTACTTTCAGGAAACATTTAACTTAGAAGAAATGAATCTTTAATTAAGTTCGTACGTTCCATGAACAATATTTTCGATTTGATGGAAGATATTCTTGTTTGTTCATCTGTCTTCCTATTCGTTTATCGTGTTCTCTCTGCTTACATGTAGTTTCATAGGTTTTTAGTCAGTGTATCAATATCTTTCATTGTCACGCTTAATCAAGGAAACGATAGAAACTCGAGCACAAATCATCCCGTTGAGAATCTCAAAAGGAAGACACGATATGAAAACGTGACCAGCAAGAAATTGAAACACTCACGCATAACATGCAACTCATTGCTTTATTTTTATTATAAGTTCAAATTTAGTGTTCTTCATCGATTATGAATATTGCTTAGGTTTAGTAACAATTTCCTTAATTACTAATTTTGTGATAAGCATAGCGATATTTAGGTATTTCTTATTTTCCAGAAAAATGTGGACCGTCAAGTTTATCTACAGTTATTATTGTAGAATTCGGACTGTGGAGAAAGACCATTGTAAGGGCACCACAGGAAATGTTTTATCTCTATAAGAACCGATTACTTCCGGTATGCATAATTATACCTAATTGCTGAGCGTGAGTAGTTGCATTTTATCTCACAAGGTATCTGATTAATATCTTTTTAGCAAAAGGCGTGTAACATTAATGTCACAAAATATGTATTAATGTAACAACGACAAAATATGTTTTTTAAGTAATGGAAGGTAGTAAGGGTTGAATCAATACAAAATATGTATTAATGTAACAACGACAAAATATGTTTTTTAAGTAATGGAAGGTAGTAAGAGTTGAATCAATACAAAATATGTATTAATGTAACAACGACAAAATATATTTTTTAAGTAATGGAAGGTAGTAAGAGTTGAATCAATACAAAATATGTATTAATGTAACAACGACAAAATATGTTTTTTAAGTAATGGAAGGTAGTAAGAGTTGAATCAATACAAAATATGTATTAATGTAACAACGACAAAATATGTTTTTTAAGTAATGGAAGGTAGTAAGAGTTGAATCAATACAAAATATGTATTAATGTAACAACGACAAAATATATTTTTTAAGTAATGGAAGGTAGTAAGAGTTGAATCAATACAAAATATGTATTAATGTAACAACGACAAAATATGTTTTTTAAGTAATGGAAGGTAGTAAGAGTTGAATCAATACAAAATATGTATTAATGTAACAACGACAAAATATGTTTTTTAAGTAATGGAAGGTAGTAAGAGTTGAATCAATTTGTAACTGAATAAAGTATTTAACAAAACAAACTCTGGGATAAAAGTGTTAGATCAAAAGTCGTATATTATGTGTTGTTTGGTGTTACGGTAAAGTTGGATTAAATTTGTATATTATGGCTTGTTTGGTGTTATGTTAAAGTTGGATAAAAGTAGTATATTATAGTTTGCTGGTGTTATGATAAAGTTTGATAAACGATAAACGTCGTATATTATGGCTTGTTTGGTGTTATGTTAAAGTTGGATAAGCGTCGTATATTGTGGTTTGTTTGGTGTTATGTTAAAGATGGATTATAGGTTTTTTATAGTTTTAACAGTAGAATGTTGGTCAGAATATGTTGTAAGTTTCTTATAGTTTTATGTTGGTCAGAATATGTTGTAAGTTTCTTATAGTTTCATGTTGGTCAGAATATGTTGTAAGTTTCTTATAGTTTCATGTTGGTCAGAATATGTTGTAAGTTTCTTATAGTTTCATGTTGATCATTTGTTTATTGTACTTTTTTTCTGTGCTCTTGTTTTGGTGAGAAAGTTAGTAGTAAAATATAAAACACTTTGTTAAAAAAGACAGGAATATCTTCCATTGAAGGCAAGGTGATTCTTAATGGATATGTCTTTAATGTTTCTATTGGAATGGCCATGAATAACTTGAATAACACATGCACACTGAGATTGGTGGCATCTAATTTATACCGTATCGGTCTCTAAGAGAAACAGATTAATTCAATTCTCAACAAGAATAAAGAGCTCCCTCTATTCAGCACAGTGCTGATTTTGAAAGATTTTTGTTACATCACAGTATGAGCAGCCTTTTATTTCATACAAACTCAATCAAGGTCGTAATTAAGATTTTTCTCTGCAGTTCTAGTTCTGATCGAACCTCCTGTTATCTGAGGAATCACCTGAAATGCGCCTTAAGAATTCTGTAACTGAACAACATTGCCATTTGGAGAGTGTTTAAAAACTATAAAAGCAGACGATAATTACTTTCGTCTAACATTGACTTTAAACCATTTATTTGTATTTTGAGGGTTAATCATGTTTTAGTTGTATTTTACATTATTGGCATTAAGTTTACATGATATTTTAAGATGGCTCCTTTGAATGGTTTTCATCTTTTCGATACATGTATGTATAATACGTAAAATGAATCGTTCTATATTTTGTTTCTAAGAGCTATTCCTATCATTCTTGTATTGCTTTTATTGTTGTTGTTTTCTGGCCTGATTCAAGGAAGTGTAACTACAGTTCTTGACCAGTACAATAAGAGTCCATATCTTCTCCAGCTAAGAATGATTTTCTTTGAAACGTCTGTTAAATTTGTTACTAATGGCAATCTGTCTGTCTTTCTGCACATCTAACTATCTGCCTCTTTATATCTATATATATTTTTACACATCTATCTCCCTGTTTATATATATATATATCTTTCTGTACATCTAACTGTCTGTTTATATATATATATATATTTGCACATCTGTCTCGCTGTTTATATATATATATATACATATACATATATCTTTCTGCACATCTATCTGTCTGTTTATATCCACATATATTTTTGCATCTCGATCTCCCTGCTTATTTATATATATATATATCTTTCTGGACATCTAACTATCTGCCTCTTTATATCTATATATATTTTTACACATCTATCTCCCTGTTTATATATATATATATATCTTTCTGTACATCTAACTGTCTGTTTATATATATATATATATATTTGCACATCTGTCTCGCTGTTTATATATATATATACATATACATATATCTTTCTGCACATCTATCTGTCTGTTTATATCCACATATATTTTTGCATCTCGATCTCCCTGCTTATTTATATATATATATATCTTTCTGGACATCTAACTATCTGCCTCTTTATATCTATATATATTTTTTGCACATCTATCTCCCTGTTTATATATATATATATATCTTTCTGTACATCTAACTCTGTTTATATATATATATATATTTGCACATCTGTTCGCTGTTTATATATATATATACATATACATATATCTTTCTGCACATCTATCTGTCTGTTTATATCCACATATATTTTTTGCATCTCGATCTCCCTGCTTATTTATATATATATATATCTTTCTGGACATCTAACTATCTTTCTGTTTATATCTATATATGTTTTTGCACATCTATCTCCCAGTTTATATATATATATATATCTTTCTGCACATCTAACTATCTGTTTGTTTATCTATATATATATATATATCTTTCTGCACATCTAACTATCTGTTTGTTTATCTATATATATCTTTCTGCACATCTAACTATCTGTTTGTTTATCTATATATATATATCTTTCTGCACATCTAACTATCTGTCTGTTTATCTCTATATATATCTTTTTGCATATCTAAATATCTGTCTGTTTATATCTATATATATATTTTTTGCATCTATCTATCTGTCTGTTTATCTATATATATATATCTTTCTGCACATCTATCTGCCTCTTTATATCTTATATATATATTTGCACATCTATCTGTCTGTTTATCTATATATATATATCTTTCTGCACATCTATCTGCCTCTTTATATCTTATATATATATTTGCACATCTATCTGTCTGTTTATCTATATATATATATATCTTTCTGCACATCTATATGCCTCTTTATATCTTATATATATATTTGCATATCTATCTCCCTGTTTACCTATCTATCTATCTATATATATATATAAATTTCTGCACATCTAACCATCTGTTTGTTGATCTATCTGTCGGTCTAAATACGTCTTTTTCTGTTTACCTCTATATTTTACTGCTTGTTTGTTTGTATACTTATCCATCCGTATATCTATTTGATTATTATTTTAGATATCCAACTATCTGTTTCAGTATATATTCGTCCGTCCAGCTCTCTGTTTCTCTGTCTCTCCATCTACATGTCTGTATATATAATAATATATTTGACTGTCTGTTCGTCTCTACATCTATGTATTTATTTGTCTCTCTATCTTCATGTGGCTTTGTCTGGTTATTTACGTATATTGACCTAACTGTCTATCTATCTGTTTACATGTTTATCCAACTATAATTCACAAATATACTGTTCTTAGTCTTCGAGAGCCTGTATAAACTACTTTCGAACTCAACTAATTCTCCATTGGAAGTCAGAGAACTTAAATTTACTAAAATAGTCAATTTTGTAAAACAAACTGACTTAGTTGCCATAAATCCCAACCAGCTAAATTATGACAGATAACGATATTTTCGTCCATAATCCCACTAATACTTGCCAAGTTATGCTTAAGCGTATATGTTAAGCTAGGAATATTGACTAACTCAATAGGAAAAAGATACAACTTCACCATATGGTTGCGTAGGTACTGTGATGTTTAATTTAAAGTCATGAAACATTTCTCACAGAACAAAGAGACTTCCATAAAATTATCGTTGTAAATATCGACAATATGTAAGTTAGGTACAAATTCGAAACAGCTAAAACTGGAATATCACAGAACATACACTGATGGCTTTTTCATAATCCATTTATAATATATTTATTTCGAAAATCTATTGGCTACCTTCATCATGTCAAATATTCCACGTTTGCTGACCATGAATAACAGTATTATCTCTAAGTCGTTTTAGTAAAAGAGATATATGTGGCATTCCAAGGACACGAAATCATTAACTGCAACGTCATTATTATAAATTATTGATATGAAAGAGGCGGAGTTCTTTTGACGTTGTTAAACAGGTCGTATTCTATTGATATTATTGAACATGTGGTGTTCTACTGACGTTGTTAAACAGGTCGTATTCTATTGATATTATTGAACATGTGGTGTTCTACTGACGTTGTTAAACAGGTCGTATTCTATTGATATTATTGAAGAGGTGGTGTTCTACTGACGTTGTTAAACAGGTCGTATTCTATTGATATTATTGAACATGTGGTGTTCTACTGACGTTGTTAAACAGGTCGTATTCTATTGATATTATTGAACATGTGGTGTTCTACTGACATTATTAAACAGGTCGTATTCTATTGGTATTATTCAATAAGTGGTATCCTACTGACGTTGTTAAACAGGTAGTATTCTATTGGTATTATTCAATAAGTGCTATCCTACTGACATTGTTAAACAGGTGGTATTCTATTGGTATTATTGAACATGTGGTATTCTACTGACGTTGTTAAACAGGTCGTATTCTATTCATATTATTGAACATGTGATGTTCTATTGACGTTGTTAAACAGATAGTATTCTATTCATATTATTGAAGAGGTGGTGTTCTACTGACGTTGTTAAACAGGTCGTATTCTATTGGTATTATTGAAGAGGTGGTGTTCTACTGACGTTGTTAAACAGGTCGTATTCTATTGGTATTATTCAATAAGTGGTATTCTAATGACGTTGTTAAACAGGTGGTATTCTATTGGTATTATTGAAGAGGTGGTGTTCTACTGACGTTTTTAAACAGGTAGTATTCTATTGGTATTATTCAATAAGTGGTATTCTAATGACATTGTTAAACAGGTCGTATTCTATTGACATTATTGAAGAGGTGGTGTTCTACTGACGTTGTTAAACAGGTCGTATTCTATTGGTATTATTCAATAAGTGGTATTCTCCTGACATTGTTAAACAGGTCGTATTCTATTGATATTATTGAAGAGGTGGTGTTCTACTGACGTTGTTAAACAGGTCGTATTCTATTGATATTATTGAACATGTGGTATTCTACTGACGTTGTTAAACAGGTCGTATTCTATTGATATTATTGAACATGTGGTGTTCTACTGACGTTGTTAAACAGGTCGTATTCTATTGATATTATTGAACATGTGGTGTTCTACTGACGTTGTTAAACAGGTCGTATTCTATTGATATTATTGAAGAGGTGGTGTTCTACTGACGTTGTTAAACAGGTCGTATTCCATTGATATTATTGAAGAGGTGGTGTTCTACTGACGTTGTTAAACAGGTTGTATTCTATTGATATTATTGAAGAGGTGGTGTTCTACTGACGTTGTTAAACAGGTCGTATTCTATTAGCATAATTGAAGAGGTGATATTTTAATGACATTGTTAAACAGGTGGTATTCTATTGGTATTATTCAATAAGTGGTGTTCTACTGACATTGTTAAACAGATAGTGTTCAATCGATATTGTTACACAAGTGGTGTTCCTCTGATATTATTAAATAAGTGGTATTCTACTGACATTGTTAAACAGGTGGATTTCTATGGCTGTTATTAAATAATTAGTGTTCTACTGATATTGTTAAACAGGTGGTATTCTATTAACATCGTTAAACAGGTGGTGTTCTGTCGATATTATTAAATAAGTGGTATTCTACTGACATTGTTAAACAGGTGGATTTCTATGGCTGTTATAAAATAATTAGTGTTCTACTGATATTGTTAAACAGGTGGTATTCTATTAACATCGTTAAACAGGTGGTGTTCTATCGATATTATTAAATAAGTGGTGTTCTACTGATATTGTTGAACAGGTGGTGTTCGACTGACATTGTTGTTAAACAGATGGTGTTCTATAAATATTATTTATTAAGTAGTGTTGTACTCATTGCTAAACATGTGGTATTATACTGATATTGTAAAAGACGTGATATTCTGTCGATATTGTTGAACAGGTAGTGCTATACTGACGTTGTTAAACAGCTGGTGTTCTGTCGATATTGTTAAATAAGTGGTGTTCTACTGATATTCTTGAACAGATGATGTTCTATCGATGTTGTTAAACAAATGGTGTTTCTCTGATAATATTAAACACCGGTGTTCTACTGTCATTGTTAAACAGGTGGATTACTATTGATGTTATTAAATACGTGGTGTTCTACAGATATTGTTTAACAAGTGTTATTCTTCCCACATTGTTAAACAGGCGGTGCTCTATCGATATTGTTTAACAAGAGTTATTCTTCCCACATTGTTAAACAGGCGGTGCTCTATCGATATTGTTTAACAAGTGTTATTCTTCTCACATTGTTAAACAAATGGTGCTCTATCAATATTGGGAAACAAATGGTGTTCTGCTAATATTGTTTAACAGATGGTGTTCTACTGACTTTGTTAAAGAGGTGGTGTTCTATCGATATTTTTAAAAAAGTGGTGTTCTACTGATATTGTTGTATAGGTTGTTTTTTTTACTGACATTGGTAAAACGTTGTTGTTCTATGGATAGTGTTAAACAGATGTTGTTCTAATGATATGATTAAAGAGGCGATATTGTACTGATATTGATAAACAGGTGTTGTTTGAATCTATATTGTTAAAGAGGTGGTGTTCTATGGATATTGTTAAAGCAGTGGTGTTCTACTGATATTGTTGAACTAACGCTACAGGTATTAATAGTTCAGTATAAAACTAATGCTATAGTTTTTAGCAAGTTAGTAAAGAGCTAGTGCTATAATTATTAATAGGTTAGTAAAAAACTAATGCTACAGTTTTAATAGGTCAATAAAAACTAGGCCACTAGTTTTAAAGATAAACGACTCCATGTACAAATGTATTTATTTGTTGTTAGGCGCTAAACTACAGGAATAAGAAGTGGCGTAGTCCACGTGTGGCTATCACTTCTTATTACAAAACTTTCTAGTCAGGAATATTAATCATTTCTATAATTTTTATTTTAAAAACATTAACTTTTTCATCAAAGATTCACAATCGAAAATCAAAATGACTTATGTAATAACTGATACAAATAATACAATAAAATGCATTACCTTTTCGGACAGAGGACGTCGTCTTTGTTGGGGAGAAAGAGCGATTTGTTTCACCTCTTTCTCATCTCCCATGGCGGGATGTAACTGTTTAGTAAGTACTAAGTCAAAATTATATTCTAAGCAGGCATGCGACCCACTCACCTTGGTTACAGACATTGCGCATGTGTTGACGCAAACAAACGTAGCAACGGACCTCTAGTAGTTAAAAGCAACGCGAAGACATAATTATTCTTATTAGATTGCGCCTTTCTTATTAAAATTCATTACAGTGTTTGTTTGTTGTTAATCGCAAAGCTACACATTGAGTTATCTGTGCTGTGCCAATCACAGGTATCGAATTCTAGTTTCAAGTGTTTTAAGCCCCAGGTTTACCTCTAAGCCGCCGGGGAGGAGGCACATTATATTTTAAACTATTTGTATGTTTGTTTGTTTTTGAATTTCGCGCAAAGCTACTCGAGAGCTATCTCCGCTAGCCGTCCCTAATTTATCAGTATAAGACTAGAGGGAAGGCAGTTAGTCATCACCATCCCCACCGCCAACTCTTGGGCTACTCTTTTACCAACGAATAGTGGGACTGACCGTCATATTATAACAACCCCATGGCTAAAAGGACGAGCATGTTTGGTGTGACGGGGATTCGAACCCGCGACCCTCGGATTACGAGTCGAACACCTTAACCAGATGGCCATGCCGGGGCTACTCTTTATATGTCATTGAAATTAGAATAAGTTAACACAAGTTACGTTTAAAACACAAAAAGCGGTGATAATAAAAACAACTGAAATCATTGTTACTTGCCAATTCCAATTTGTCTTTGCTCTAAAATAAGCAAAGAAACAAACAAAAATTGCAAGATTTTTAGTACAACCAATAATGATTGGAATATTTTGACTCCTAATATTCAAGTACATTTATTGGTCAGTAAGACAGTCACCATTACAAACAGATTCGTTTAGGAAACAATAGGCTTGGCCTAACTAAGTTTCGAACAACATATATGAGATTGTTGTCACGAAGAAATTTATTTACTAAATAAATTGTTATAAATAATTGAATAAACAATCAGTTAATGAAATTATGGTGTACAAGTATCAAGTTTTATTGATTTTATGGATGAACAAAAAGAATTGACAGACACTTTGAGGTCACTCGTCGTCTTCCCTTGTGATTCAACTACATAGATAGACAGCGGTCGAAATCTCTCAGTTCGATTTCCTTTCGGTGAAAACTCGAGTGACATTATATTCGAAACTTTTAGTAAGTGTTGTTGTGCACATTCTACTGACTTAAACTGACATGTAAAAAAATATATATAATTGATAAAAATATAAAGGCAAACGTTAAAAAACTAACAAGAAACAACAAGAGGCAAAAGGTATATGAACGCTTGTATTAATTTCTGAGACCTGCAAACAATTTGAGTACACAGTTCTATCTAATGACGTAGTATTTGCTAGTTAGTTGTTCTACTGTCTCAGTGAATTACTACTGTAGCAGGAAAGTATAAATCATAGAAAATCAACAGATTTCGTCTACATTCTTAGATTTTCCAGAATATTCTCATTTTGATATTTAAAAATGAGAAAAAAACCTCTAAAACCTTATACCATTTCATCGAAAGAAAAAGTAGGCTTAAGTGACATAATGCTTTTTATTTTGTACTCGCTAGTATAGTTTTTCACGATTAATTTATGGTTAACCAATAAACACAGTTTCAGTGTTTATTGTTTTCTGAAATATTATCCATTTAGGTAGCTTATCTGAATGTCTCCAAAACTCGTCTAGCTGGAAATACTTTATCGATTCCAGAAAACAAGAAAATATTTTGAGTTGTACAGAACTTTGTTCAAATAGTTAAAAGTTAAATCGAGTGTAAACTAAAAATAAAAACAACTTTTTAAAAAACTTTTATTTGTCAATTCTTTTATAACTTGTTACTAACGTACTGGACAACGCAATTAGTGATACATTTGTCTCTTATATGTGTTTGACACAAGTAAAATAAAAATAATATTACATTAACGAAAGTAGGAGAAAATATATCATTAATTATCTATATTTCAGTGAGTTACGTTTATATATTTTGGAAATGCAAGTAAGTTTGAAGTTCATAAGTTCCATTTCACTTCTTGGAATGTTCAACAAAAATAACTTTTATTAGCAAAGCTAAAAAGAAAACAGACTACTAGTATAATTGTAATACCTTAATATTCGTCTTTAAATTAGTGGTTATAGTAATATACCTGTGTATGATTATTAGGGGCATTGTTTACGCTGTAGATTTTATCTAATTGCTCGCGAAAGTACTCTGGTTTCGATCGAGGTGTCGTGTTGACATTTTATTTTTCAGAAATTGTAAAGAAAGTATAATAAAATAAAGATTATTTATTTTCAAAGAACTTTACCATAGCGTTAAATATTTCGTATTTAAATTTGATATTACAAATTATTAACACATTTTATCACAACCTATTACAATTTTTTACTGTTGCAGTGTTTCTGGTTAGACAGTATTGGTTGTTTTTCAAAAGAAGTTACAGATAAGACATACAGACACGATCTGTTATAATTAAAATATTATAATTAAAAAAGTTAGCTCCTTACATTACAAAGACAGACAGACACGTGCCTACAAATCTTTCTAAAGAGACACAATCAATCTAAAAACCATATAGGAAACCAGTGGTTCCTTACAGAACAACTAAAATATATAGAAAAAGTCATTGCGTTTTGGTAACAATGCATTCCAACAACAGCTCAGCAGTAAACGTATATAACCTAATATTGTTGTTAGTCTATGTACTGAAAGTATAAAATGAATTATATAGACAACAAAACTGGAAAAAAAAAAAGTTTTCTGGGGCTATGGCGATCTCACATACACAGACACGCACGTGCTCACTCGTGACCTGGTGCGCACATTGAGGGTCAACTTATTAGGGACGCAAAATGTTATGCTTCTAGATTCTTTCCTCTTTGAGCTATAGCGGTCACATTTCTTTTCTACTTGGTTTTATCGCATAAAAAGATGCTCACGTGCACACACACACACGCATGTACACAGGTAATAATATTCACGTACTAATTATAGAAAGCTAACAGCCACTAATATACATGGAACTAAACATGTGAATAATATTTTACAAAACTGATATCATATGTTTTAAGAATGTCATAAAACTGTTATTGACGTGACTTTCTATCAAGTGCAAGATCATGAAACGTACAAATGTTTCGTAGGAACTGTATTGTACTATTGACTCTGTTAAGTGTCAGGTAATGAGCTTTGACAATTTTGATTATAATAATGTCTGAACTGTCACATTCTCTAAGCTAAATAAATATACTGTATAAGCTGTGGTAATGTCTACGTTACAGTAATTTATGAACTGTACAGATTTCTAAGCTACATAAGTATGTTAGACATATAAGACATTTTGAGAAAGAAATGATGAATTACGTTGTTTTTTTATAAATACAATGTTGTTTTAGTGTTCTACATTTTCGTAGGTAATTTTTTATACCTCCTTTAGGCTTTGTTTGATTTAGTGTTAGATTGTCGTGGCTAATTTGCTGTAACCACTTCAGTTCAGGCTTAGTTTGATTTAGTGTTACATTTCGTGGCTCGTCACATCAAAGATTACATAAAGTTCTGTGACTTCAACGCGCCAGCATGATAATATATTACTTCACTGAAACATATGAGTCGTTCTGTTACAATCACCATAAATACATCCAATATCGAACTGCAAATTCAGGGATTATGACAAATATGTTCAATATCTAATTATATCATACTGGCCATGACAAATACGTCAAATTATCAAACCTCTCTTCACTGATAATTGCTTCTTCTTTGGACGTGGCGGACAAAATGTTTTAATATCCATTTGCCTCTTCATCGATCTTGTAAAATATCTTCCATTTCTAACTGTGTTTTCATTGTATATGACATTCTATATCTATGTGTTTAACTACGGACAAAAGAACATAGGTTATGAAAATTATTGTTGTTGTTTTTTTCTGTTCTTATTATGATCTGACCAGTGGAAGCAGAAAACAATACAGATATCTTGAACAACTTTTGTTATCATCTGAACAATGAAGGCAGAAATCAATACAGATATCTTGATCAACTCTTGTTATCATCTGAACAATAAAGACAGAAAACAATGCAGATATCTTGATCAACGTTTGCTATCATCTGAACAATGAAGGCAGAAAACAATGCAGATATCTTGATCAACTTTTGTTATCATCTGAACAATGAAGGCAGAAAACATTGCAGATATCTTGATCAACTTTTGTTATCTTCTGAACAAAGAAGGCAGATGAACTATTGTTACGATGGTCTGACGAAGTTTAGGCCTATTATTTCCCAATATGTCGTCTCTTTAGGTTTAAAACACAAAGTTTAAAAAGTATGAGGTGATGTCATAAAGTTTATACTTTAATTCAGCCGATGAAACGTCCCATTAAGTAGTTCTAATATTTAATTATGATACCACACACACTGTGTGTTATATACAAAATAATTTCAAAACCATCCGAATATGTCATAAAACAAAGAGGTCGATAGAGAAAAATATGTCTTATTAGATATTGAATAATGTAAACAATATGTCTTTATAAATATTGGATATTGTGAACAATATATCTTTATAGATATTGGATAATATGAACAATATGTCTTTATAAATATTGGATATTGTGAACAATATATCTTTATAGATATTGGATAATTTGAACAATATGTCTTTATAGATGCAATATTTTAGTCAGCCAAAGTTTCAGCTATTAGTTGTTGTCGCTTCCACTCGTAAGATATATTCTCTATTTCTTCGGTTTTCTCAACTGGTTCAGGAAGAAAATTTGGAACTGGAAAGATTAAAACTCTACGATCAGGATTAGTACTAAATTTTAAAAAAAAGTTTCGAAAATTTAAAACTGGAGAACAAAGGAAACATATTGCTGAACGTTTTAAGTGTTTCCACACATCTCGTAAAACCATAGAGAAAACAAATTCCAAATAGCTTCTAATTGTCACAATATCACCATCATAACATAAATACTACATTGTTCGTAACAACTATCACTTTCACAATATATACTACAGTAATGATTACACTGTAACTTTCACAATATCTACTACATTAATGGTAACAACTATGACACAAAACAAATACTACATTGTTGATAACAACTATGACACAAAACAAATACTACGTTGTTGATAACAACTATGACACAAAACAAATATTACATTGTTGATAACAACTATGACACAAAACAAATACTACGTTGTTGATAACAAATATGACACAAAACAAATACTACATTGTTGATAACAACTATGACACAACACAAATATTACATTGTTGATAACAACTATGACACAAAACAAATACTACGTTGTTGATAACAACTATGACACAAAACAAATACTACGTTGTTGATAACAACTATGACACAAAACAAATACTACGTTGTTGATAACAAATATGACACAAAACAAATACTACATTGTTGATAACAACTATGACACAACACAAATACTACGTTGTTGATAACAACTATGACACAAAACAAATACCACGTTGTTGATAACAACTATGACACAAAACAAATACTACGTTGTTGATAACAACTATGACACAAAACAAATACTACGTTGTTGATAACAACTATGACACAAAACAAATATTACGTTGTTGATAACAACTATGACACAAAACAAATACTACGTTGTTGATAACAACTATGACACAAAACAAATACTACATTGTTGATAACAACTATGACACAAAACAAATACTACATTGTTGATAACAACTATGACTCAAAACAAATACTACATTGTTGATAACAACTATGACACAACACAAATACTACGTTGTTGATAACAACTATGACACAAAACAAATACTACATTGTTGATAACAACTATGACACGAAACAAATACTACATTGTTGATAACAACTATGACACAAAACAAATACTACATTGTTGATAACAACTATGACTCAAAACAAATACTACATTGTTGATAACAACTATGACACAAAACAAATACTACGTTGTTGATAACAACTATGACACAAAACAAATACTACATTGTTGATAACAACTATGACTCAAAACAAATACTACATTGTTGATAACAACTATGACACGAAACAAATACTACATTGTTGATAACAACTATGACACAAAACAAATACTACATTGTTGATAACAACTATGACACAAAACAAATACTACATTGTTGATAACAACTATGACACAAAACAAATACTACATTGTTGATAACAACTATGACTCAAAACAAATACTACATTGTTGATAACAACTATGACACAACACAAATACTACGTTGTTGATAACAACTATGACACAACACGAATACTACGTTGTTGATAACAACTATGACACAACACAAATACTACGTTGTTGATAACAACTATGACACAAAACAAATACTACATTGTTGATAACAACTATGAATCAAAACAAATACTACATTGTTGATAACAACTATGACACAAAACAAATATTACATTGTTGATAACAACTATGACACAAAACAAATACTACGTTGTTGATAACAACTATGACACAAAACAAATACTACGTTGTTGATAACAACTATGACACAAAACAAATACTACGTTGTTGATAACAACTATGACACAAAACAAATATTACGTTGTTGATAACAACTATGACACAAAACAAATACTACGTTGTTGATAACAACTATGACACAAAACAAATACTACATTGTTGATAACAACTATGACACAAAACAAATACTACATTGTTGATAACAACTATGACTCAAAACAAATACTACATTGTTGATAACAACTATGACACAACACAAATACTACGTTGTTGATAACAACTATGACACAAAACAAATACTACATTGTTGATAACAACTATGACACGAAACAAATACTACATTGTTGATAACAACTATGACACAAAACAAATACTACGTTGTTGATAACAACTATGACACAAAACAAATACTACATTGTTGATAACAACTATGACTCAAAACAAATACTACATTGTTGATAACAACTATGACACAAAACAAATACTACGTTGTTGATAACAACTATGACACAAAACAAATACTACATTGTTGATAACAACTATGACTCAAAACAAATACTACATTGTTGATAACAACTATGACACAACACAAATACTACGTTGTTGATAACAACTATGACACAAAACAAATACTACATTGTTGATAACAACTATGAATCAAAACAAATACTACATTGTTGATAACAACTATGACACAAAACAAATATTACATTGTTGATAACAACTATGACACAAAACAAATACTACGTTGTTGATAACAACTATGACACAAAACAAATACTACGTTGTTGATAACAACTATGACACAAAACAAATACTACGTTGTTGATAACAACTATGACACAAAACAAATATTACGTTGTTGATAACAACTATGACACAAAACAAATACTACGTTGTTGATAACAACTATGACACAAAACAAATACTACATTGTTGATAACAACTATGACACAAAACAAATACTACATTGTTGATAACAACTATGACTCAAAACAAATACTACATTGTTGATAACAACTATGACACAACACAAATACTACGTTGTTGATAACAACTATGACACAAAACAAATACTACATTGTTGATAACAACTATGACACGAAACAAATACTACATTGTTGATAACAACTATGACACAAAACAAATACTACATTGTTGATAACAACTATGACTCAAAACAAATACTACATTGTTGATAACAACTATGACACAAAACAAATACTACGTTGTTGATAACAACTATGACACAAAACAAATACTACATTGTTGATAACAACTATGACTCAAAACAAATACTACATTGTTGATAACAACTATGACACGAAACAAATACTACATTGTTGATAACAACTATGACACAAAACAAATACTACATTGTTGATAACAACTATGACACAAAACAAATACTACATTGTTGTTAACAACTATGACACAAAACAAATACTACATTGTTGATAACAACTATGACTCAAAACAAATACTACATTGTTGATAACAACTATGACACGAAACAAATACTACATTGTTGATAACAACTATGACACAAAACAAATACTACATTGTTGATAACAACTATGACTCAAAACAAATACTACATTGTTGATAACAACTATGACTCAAAACAAATACTACATTGTTGATAACAACTATGACTCAAAACAAATACTACATTCTTGATAACAACTATGACTCAAAACAAATACTACGTTGTTGATAACAACTATGACACGAAACAAATACTACGTTGTTGATAACAACTATGACACAAAACAAATACTACATTGTTGATAACAACTATGACTCAAAACAAATACTACATTGTTGATAACAACTATGACACAAAACAAATACTACATTGTTGATAACAACTATGACTCAAAACAAATACTACATTGTTGATAACAACTATGACACAACACAAATACTACGTTGTTGATAACAACTATGACACAAAACAAATACTACATTGTTGATAACAACTATGAATCAAAACAAATACTACATTGTTGATAACAACTATGACTCAAAACAAATACTACATTGTTGATAACAACTATGACACAACACAAATACTACGTTGTTGATAACAACTATGACACAAAACAAATAATACATTGTTGATAACAACTATGACTCAAAACAAATACTACATTGTTGATAACAACTATGACACGAAACAAATACTACATTGTTGATAACAACTATGACACAAAACAAATACTACGTTGTTGATAACAACTATGACACAAAACAAATACTACGTTGTTGATAACAACTATGACACAAAACAAATATTACGTTGTTGATAACAACTATGACACAAAACAAATACTACATTGTTGATAACAACTATGACTCAAAACAAATACTACATTGTTGATAACAACTATGACACAGCACAAATACTACGTTGTTGATAACAACTATGACACAAAACAAATACTACATTGTTGATAACAACTATGACACAAAACAAATACTACGTTGTTGATAACAACTATGACACAAAACAAATACTACGTTGTTGATAACAAATATGACACAAAACAAATACTACATTGTTGATAACAACTATGACACAACACAAATACCACGTTGTTGATAACAACTATGACACAAAACAAATACTACGTTGTTGATAACAACTATGACACAAAACAAATACTACGTTGTTGATAACAACTATGACACAAAACAAATACTACGTTGTTGATAACAACTATGACACAAAACAAATACTACGTTGTTGATAACAACTATGACACAAAACAAATACTACGTTGTTGATAACAACTATGACACAAAACAAATATTACGTTGTTGATAACAACTATGACACAAAACAAATACTACATTGTTGATAACAACTATGACTCAAAACAAATACTACATTGTTGATAACAACTATGACACAAAACAAATACCACGTTGTTGATAACAACTATGACACAAAACAAATACTACGTTGTTGATAACAACTATGACACAAAACAAATACTACGTTGTTGATAACAACTATGACACAAAACAAATACTACGTTGTTGATAACAACTATGACACAAAACAAATATTACGTTGTTGATAACAACTATGACACAAAACAAATACTACATTGTTGATAACAACTATGACTCAAAACAAATACTACATTGTTGATAACAACTATGACACAACACATATACTACGTTGTTGATAACAACTATGACACAAAACAAATACTACATTGTTGATAACAACTATGACTCAAAACAAATACTACATTGTTGATAACAACTATGACACGAAACAAATACTACATTGTTGATAACAACTATGACACAAAACAAATACTACTTTGTTGATAACAACTATGACTCAAAACAAATACTACATTGTTGATGACAACTATGACACAAAACAAATACTACATTGTTGATAACAACTATGACTCAAAACAAATACTACATTGTTGATAACAACTATGACACGAAACAAATACTACATTGTTGATAACAACTATGACTCAAAACAAATACTACATTGTTGATAACAACTATGACACAACACAAATACTACGTTGTTGATAACAACTATGACACAAAACAAATACTACATTGTTGATAACAACTATGACTCAAAACAAATACTTCATTGTTGATAACAACTATGACACGAAACAAATACTACATTGTTGATAACAACTATGACACAAAACAAATACTACATTGTTGATAACAACTATAACTTTTACAATATATACCACAGCCTTGATTTCGACTGTCACTATCACAATATTTACTAAATTGTTGTTAACAAAGACCTTTTTCACAATATATACTACATTGTTGAAAACAACAATGAATTTCACAATGAATTTCACATCATTTTCACAACAGAACACAGTTGGTAAAAACAATTATATTCGCAATATATATTACTTTGTTCGTAACAACTATAACTTTTACAATATATATTACATTGTTGGTAACAACTATCATTTCAAAATATACACTACAGTATTCATTACAACTATCAACTTCACAATATATACTACATTGTTGAAAACCACTATCACTTTCATAGCATATAATATATTGTTGATAACAACTATCACTTCAACAATTAATGGTGTATAATTGATAATAACTATAACTTTCACAATATCTAGTACGTTGTTTATTACAACCACCACGTTAACAATATATACCACATTGTTAGTAACAAGTATCATTCACAATATATACTACATTGTTAATAACAACAATCACTTTCACAATGTATACTACGTTCTGAAACGACTATCACTTTGGCATTATATACTACATTGTTAATAACAACTAGCACTTTCACAATATATACTACGTTCTGAAACGACTATCACTTTGACATTATATACTACATTGTTGATAACAACTAGCACTTGCACAATATATACTACGTTCTGAAACGACTATCACTTTGACATTATATACTGAATTGTTGATAACAACTAGCACTTGCACAATTAATAGTGTATAATTGATAACAATTATAACTTTCATAATATCTACTACGTTGTTTATCACAACAACAACGTTAACAATATATACTACATTGTTAGTAACAACTATCATTCACAATATATACTACATTGTTGATAAACACTATCACTCTCACAATATGTACTAAATTGTTGGTAACAACAGTCACTTTCACAGTATCTACTACATTGTTGATAAACACTACCACTCTCACAATATATACTAAATTGTTGGTAACAACAGTCACTTTCACAGTATCTACTACATTGTTGATAAACACTACCACTCTCACAATATATACTAAATTGTTGGTAACAACTGTCACTTTCACAATATATACTACATTTTTGATAAACACTACCACTCTCACAATATATACTAAATTGTTGGTAACAATTGTCACTTTCACAGTATCTACTACATTGTTGATAAACACTACCACTCTCACAATATATACTAAATTGTTGGTAACAACTGTCACTTTCACAGTATCTGCTACATTGTTGATAAACACTACCACTCTCACAATATATACTAAATTGTTGGTAACAACTGTCACTTTCACAGTATCTGCTACATTGTTGATAAACACTACCACTCTCACAATATATACTAAATTGTTGGTAACAATTGTCACTTTCACAGTATCTGCTACATTGTTGATAAACACTACCACTCTCACAATATATACTAAATTGTTGGTAACAATTGTCACTTTCACAGTATGCACTACATTGTTGATAAACACTACCACTCTCTCAATATATACTAAATGGTTGGTAACAACTGTCACTTTCACAGTATCTACTACATTGTTGATAAGCACTACCACTCTCACAATATATACTACATTGTTGGTAACAACTGTCACTTTCACAATATATACTACATTGTTGATAAGCACTACCACTCTCACAATATATACTACATTGTTGGTAACAACTGTCACTTTCACAGTATCTACTACATTGTTGATAAGCACTACTACTCTCACAATATATACTAAATGGTTGGTAACAACTGTCACTTTCACAGTATCTACTACATTGTTGATAAGCACTACCACTCTCACAATATATACTAAATTGTTGGTAACAACTGTCACTTTCACAATATATACTACATTGTTGATAAACACTACTACTCTCACAATATATACTACATTGTTGGTAACAACTGTCACTTTCACAGTATCTACTACATTGTTGATAAACACTACTACTCTCACAATATATACTAAATTGTTGGCAACAACTGTCACTTTCACAATATATACTACATTGTTGGTAACAACTATCACTTTCACAATATATACTACATTGTTGAAAACAACTATGGATTTCACAATATCTGCTATATTCTTGATACAAATTATCACTTTCACAACATGTAGAACATTGTTGGTAACAACAATTAACTTCACAATATATATAGTACATTGTTGGTAAGTAACGACTATTAACTTCACAATATATATAATACATTGTTGGTAAGTAACGACTATTAACTTCACAATATATATATAGTACATTGTTGGTAAGTAACGACTATTAACTTCACAATATATATAGTACATTGTTGGTAAGTAACGATTATTAACTTCACAATATATATAGTACATTGTTGGTAAGTAACGACTATTAACTTCACAATATATATAGTACATTGTTGGTAAGTAACGACTATTACCTTCACAATATATATAGTACATTGTTGTTAAGTAACGACTATTAACTTCACAATATATATAGTACATTGTTGGTAAGTAACGACTATTAACTTCACAATATATATTACACTGTTGATTACAACTATCAAATTCACACTATGTACTACATTGTTGATAACTATCACTTTCACAATATCTAGTGCATTGTTGATAACAACTATCACTTTCACAATATCTAGTGCATTGTTGATAACAACTCTAACTCACAATATATACTACATTATTGGTAACAACTCTAACTCACAATATATACTACATTATTGGTAACAACTCTAACTCACAATATATACTACATTATTGGTAACAACTATTACATTCACAATATATATTACATTGTTGATAACAACGATGACATATAATATCTTCTACATTGTTGATAGCAACAATCGTTTCACAATATATACTACATTGTTGATAGCAACAATCGTTTCACAATATATACTACATTGTTGATAGCAACAATCGTTTCACAATATATACTACATTGTTGACAATAACTACCACTTTCACAACAGATACTACATTGTTGATAAGAACTATTACTTTCACAATATCTACTACATTGTTGATAACAAGTATCACTTTCCCAATATGTATTACATTGTTGATAACAAGTATCACTTTCACAATATGTATTACATTGTTGATAACAACTATCTCTTCCACAATTAACTCTGCATTGTTGATAACAACTATCACGTTCACAATACATACTATATTGTTGATAACAACTATCACTTTCACAATATATACTATATTATTGACAACAAGTATCACTTTCACAATATGTACTATATTGTTCGTAACAGCTATCACTTGCACAGTCTATACTAAATGGTAACAACTGTCACTTTCGGAATATATACTGCATTTATTTATTTCAACTATTAACTACACCATATATAATACATTGTTGATTTCAATTATCAACTTCAAAGTATATACTACGTTATTAGAAACAATTATTAACCTCACAATATATAGTACATTGTTGGTAAGAACTATTAACTTCACGACGATAAAGTACATTCTTGGTAACAATGATTAACTTTACAATATATACTACTTTGTTCGTAACAACTATAACTCACAATATATACTACATTGTTGGTTACAGCTATCAACTTTGCAGTATATACTATATTATTGGTAACAATTATGAACCTCACAATATATAGCACATTGTTGGTAAGAACTATTAACTATAATTATTGGTAACAACAATTAACTTCACAATATATACTATATTGTTGGTAACAACTATGACTCAAAACAAATACTTCATTGTTGATAACAACTATGACACGAAACAAATACTACATTGTTGATAACAACTATGACACAAAACAAATACTACATTGTTGATAACAACTATGACTCAAAACAAATACTTCATTGTTGATAACAACTATGACACGAAACAAATACTACATTGTTGATAACAACTATGACACAAAACAAATACTACATTGTTGATAACAACTATAACTTTTACAATATATACCACAGCCTTGATTTCGACTGTCACTATCACAATATTTACTAAATTGTTGTTAACAAAGACCTTTTTCACAATATATACTACATTGTTGAAAACAACAATGAATTTCACAATGAATTTCACATCATTTTCACAACAGAACACAGTTGGTAAAAACAATTATATTCGCAATATATATTACTTTGTTCGTAACAACTATAACTTTTACAATATATATTACATTGTTGGTAACAACTATCATTTCAAAATATACACTACAGTATTCATTACAACTATCAACTTCACAATATATACTACATTGTTGAAAACCACTATCACTTTCATAGCATATAATATATTGTTGATAACAACTATCACTTCAACAATTAATAGTGTATAATTGATAATAACTATAACTTTCACAATATCTAGTACGTTGTTTATTACAACCACCACGTTAACAATATATACCACATTGTTAGTAACAAGTATCATTCACAATATATACTACATTGTTAATAACAACAATCACTTTCACAATGTATACTACGTTCTGAAACGACTATCACTTTGGCATTATATACTACATTGTTAATAACAACTAGCACTTTCACAATATATACTACGTTCTGAAACGACTATCACTTTGACATTATATACTACATTGTTGATAACAACTAGCACTTGCACAATATATACTACGTTCTGAAACGACTATCACTTTGACATTATATACTGAATTGTTGATAACAACTAGCACTTGCACAATTAATAGTGTATAATTGATAACAATTATAACTTTCATAATATCTACTACGTTGTTTATCACAACAACAACGTTAACAATATATACTACATTGTTAGTAACAACTATCATTCACAATATATACTACATTGTTGATAAACACTATCACTCTCACAATATGTACTAAATTGTTGGTAACAACAGTCACTTTCACAGTATCTACTACATTGTTGATAAACACTACCACTCTCACAATATATACTAAATTGTTGGTAACAACTGTCACTTTCACAATATATACTACATTTTTGATAAACACTACCACTCTCACAATATATACTAAATTGTTGGTAACAATTGTCACTTTCACAGTATCTACTACATTGTTGATAAACACTACCACTCTCACAATATATACTAAATTGTTGGTAACAACTGTCACTTTCACAGTATCTGCTACATTGTTGATAAACACTACCACTCTCACAATATATACTAAATTGTTGGTAACAACTGTCACTTTCACAGTATCTGCTACATTGTTGATAAACACTACCACTCTCACAATATATACTAAATTGTTGGTAACAATTGTCACTTTCACAGTATCTGCTACATTGTTGATAAACACTACCACTCTCACAATATATACTAAATTGTTGGTAACAATTGTCACTTTCACAGTATGCACTACATTGTTGATAAACACTACCACTCTCTCAATATATACTAAATGGTTGGTAACAACTGTCACTTTCACAGTATCTACTACATTGTTGATAAGCACTACCACTCTCACAATATATACTACATTGTTGGTAACAACTGTCACTTTCACAATATATACTACATTGTTGATAAGCACTACCACTCTCACAATATATACTACATTGTTGGTAACAACTGTCACTTTCACAGTATCTACTACATTGTTGATAAGCACTACTACTCTCACAATATATACTAAATGGTTGGTAACAACTGTCACTTTCACAGTATCTACTACATTGTTGATAAGCACTACCACTCTCACAATATATACTAAATTGTTGGTAACAACTGTCACTTTCACAATATATACTACATTGTTGATAAACACTACTACTCACAATATATACTACATTGTTGGTAACAACTGTCACTTTCACAGTATCTACTACATTGTTGATAAACACTACTACTCTCACAATATATACTAAATTGTTGGCAACAACTGTCACTTTCACAATATATACTACATTGTTGGTAACAACTATCACTTTCACAATATATACTACATTGTTGAAAACAACTATGGATTTCACAATATCTGCTATATTCTTGATACAAATTATCACTTTCACAACATGTAGAACATTGTTGGTAACAACAATTAACTTCACAATATATATAGTACATTGTTGGTAAGTAACGACTATTAACTTCACAATATATATAATACATTGTTGGTAAGTAACGACTATTAACTTCACAATATATATATAGTACATTGTTGGTAAGTAACGACTATTAACTTCACAATATATATAGTACATTGTTGGTAAGTAACGATTATTAACTTCACAATATATATAGTACATTGTTGGTAAGTAACGACTATTAACTTCACAATATATATAGTACATTGTTGGTAAGTAACGACTATTACCTTCACAATATATATAGTACATTGTTGTTAAGTAACGACTATTAACTTCACAATATATATAGTACATTGTTGGTAAGTAACGACTATTAACTTCACAATATATATTACACTGTTGATTACAACTATCAAATTCACACTATGTACTACATTGTTGATAACTATCACTTTCACAATATCTAGTGCATTGTTGATAACAACTATCACTTTCACAATATCTAGTGCATTGTTGATAACAACTCTAACTCACAATATATACTACATTATTGGTAACAACTCTAACTCACAATATATACTACATTATTGGTAACAACTCTAACTCACAATATATACTACATTATTGGTAACAACTATTACATTCACAATATATATTACATTGTTGATAACAACGATGACATATAATATCTTCTACATTGTTGATAGCAACAATCGTTTCACAATATATACTACATTGTTGATAGCAACAATCGTTTCACAATATATACTACATTGTTGATAGCAACAATCGTTTCACAATATATACTACATTGTTGACAATAACTACCACTTTCACAACAGATACTACATTGTTGATAAGAACTATTACTTTCACAATATCTACTACATTGTTGATAACAAGTATCACTTTCCCAATATGTATTACATTGTTGATAACAAGTATCACTTTCACAATATGTATTACATTGTTGATAACAACTATCTCTTCCACAATTAACTCTGCATTGTTGATAACAACTATCACGTTCACAATACATACTATATTGTTGATAACAACTATCACTTTCACAATATATACTATATTATTGACAACAAGTATCACTTTCACAATATGTACTATATTGTTCGTAACAGCTATCACTTGCACAGTCTATACTAAATGGTAACAACTGTCACTTTCGGAATATATACTGCATTTATTTATTTCAACTATTAACTACACCATATATAATACATTGTTGATTTCAATTATCAACTTCAAAGTATATACTACGTTATTAGAAACAATTATTAACCTCACAATATATAGTACATTGTTGGTAAGAACTATTAACTTCACGACGATAAAGTACATTCTTGGTAACAATGATTAACTTTACAATATATACTACTTTGTTCGTAACAACTATAACTCACAATATATACTACATTGTTGGTTACAGCTATCAACTTTGCAGTATATACTATATTATTGGTAACAATTATGAACCTCACAATATATAGCACATTGTTGGTAAGAACTATTAACTATAATTATTGGTAACAACAATTAACTTCACAATATATACTATATTGTTGGTAACAATTACTAACTTCTTATTATACAGTAGAGTTAACTTCACAATATATATTACTTTGTTCGTAACAACTATAACTCACAATATATACTACATTGTTGGTTACAACTATCAACTTTGCAGTATATACTATATTATTGGTAACAATTATTAACCTCACAATATATACTACATTGTTGGTTACAACTATCAACTTTGCAGTATATACTATATTATTGGTAACAATTATTAACCTCACAATATATAGTACATTGTTGGTAAGAACTATTAACTATAATTATTGGTAACAACAATTAACTTCACAATATATACTATATTGTTGGTAACAACTACTACTTCTTATTATACAGTAGAGTTAACTTCACAATATATACTATATTGTTGGTAACAACTACTAACTTCTTATTATACAGTAGAGTTAACTTCACAATATATACTATATTGTTGGTAACAACTACTAACTTCTTATTATATAGTAGAGTTAACTTCACAATATATACTATATTGTTGGTAACAACTACTAACTTCTTATTATGCAGTAGAGTTAACTTCACAATATATACTATATTGTTGGTAACAACTACTAACTTCTTATTATACAGTAAAGTTAACTTCACAATATATACTATATTGTTGGTAACAACTACTAACTTCTTATTATACAGTAGAGTTAACTTCACAATATATACTATATTGTTGGTAACAACTACTAACTTCTTATTATACAGTAGAGTTAACTTCACAATATATACTATATTGTTGGTAACAACTACTAACTTCTTGTTATACAGTAGAGTTAACTTCACAATATATACTATATTGTTGGTAACAACTACTAACTTCTTATTATACATTATACAGTAGAGTTAACTTCACAATATATACTATATTGTTGGTAACAACTACTAACTTCTTATTATGCAGTAGAGTTAACTTCACAATATATACTATCTTGTTGGTAACAACTACTAACTTCTTATTATACAGTAGAGTTACAACTTTAATTTTTGTAAAAATGTTTAGATTTTTTGTATGTATATCCTTAAGTATAGATATGTATAATGTCTATCTACTAGTGGTTCAACAAGCTTGAGTATGTTTTATTTTGAGAGTATTTATATATGTGTAAATATGGATTTATAAAGTTCTGTCGTACTCTTGTCGTCAGGAATACCTTTATGATCAGAGTTCC
This sequence comes from Tachypleus tridentatus, assembly GCF_004210375.1. Lineage (NCBI taxonomy): Eukaryota > Metazoa > Arthropoda > Merostomata > Xiphosura > Limulidae > Tachypleus > Tachypleus tridentatus. The sequence continues at coordinate 181,326,493 of NC_134825.1, read as the reverse complement.
GGTTGGATCCATCAAGTTTACAGTCATCAGTAGAGTCGGATTGTTGAGTGGCGCCACCACCGACCAACTTATAAAAGTCATATCTACTAAGTGTTGGCGTGCTGTCTGTTTTGAGTTCGATCTCTCAGCCAGTATTGTCTGAAGTTCATGACTGTTGATTGTTTTGTACTAAAACCAAAGAGATACAGTTTAGAAAATCCCACAATCTTGTTTTCTGTTGGAACAGATAAATGAAACTGATTGTTACTTACTCCGCTAATTTTTATCTGTATGGTTAGATGACTGTGAAGTCTTCCCCCGTCCTCACTTCCAAGAACTTCCTCCAGGTTGGACCGAGATAATTTAAACATCATGCTTCCCGTCATGTCAAGGAATAACTTGATAACCCTGCAGAGGAGAACAAACCTTTTACTTTTATTTGTAATACATGTAAGAATGACATTTATATTTAAACATCATGCTTCCTGTCATGTCAAGGAACTACTTGATAACCCTGCAGAGGAGAACAAACCTTTTAATTTTATTTGTAATACATGTAAGAATGACATTTATATTTAAACATCATGCTTCCTGTCATGTTAAGGAACAACTTGATAACCCTGCAGAGGAGAACAAACCTTTTACTTTTATTTGTAATACATGTAAGAATGACATTTATATTTACTGTTATATCTTTGTCAATACAGCTATATTCAGAGTAATTTACCAATATAAACCTCACTATCTAGAGTTATTCAACCTAGATTTTGATGAAGTAAATAGACAACTAAGTGATTTTGGTGTATTAAACAATTATTTGTGTTTATTGACCCTAAAAATGATAAAAATAAATTAACCTCCAGGTGTGACAAACACTACATTTTAAATAAAGAAACATGAATGTCAAGTGTGACAAACACTAAATTTTAAATAAAGAAACATGAATGTCAAGTGTGACAAACACTACATTTTAAATAAAGAAACATGAATGTCAAGTGTGACATCACAAACAAACTCTGGACTGAAGTCCTTGGATTCTAGCCATTCTTGGATCTCAGTGACATGATAAACAAACTCTGGACTGAAGTCCTTCGATTCTAGCCATTCTTGGATCTCAGAAGGTTTTGATTCAGTTGTTATATATAATCCATTCCAATGGTTCAGGTTCAACTTTCCCTACTTTTTGTGGCCGTTATGACCACCTGTCATCTGTTCTGAGAGTTCCTTCTTTAGCTTGTAGTGTGACCACCTGTCATCTGTTCCGAGAGTTCCTTCTTTAGCTTGTAGTGTGACCACCTGTCATCTGTTCCGAGAGTTCCTTCTTTAGCTTGTAGTGTGACCATCTGTCATCTGTTCCGAGAGTTCCTTCTTTAGCTTGTAGTGTGACCACCTGTCATCTGTTCCGAGAGTTCCTTCTTTAGCTTGTAGTGTGACCACCTGTCATCTGTTCCGAGAGTTCCTTCTTTAGCTTGTAGTGTGACCACCTGTCATCTGTTCCGAGAGTTCCTTCTTTAGCTTGTAGTGTGACCACCTGTTATCTGTTCCGAGAGTTCCTTTTTTAGCTTGTAGTGTGACCACCTGTCATCTGTTCCGAGAGTTCCTTCTTTAGCTTGTAGTGTGACCACCTGTCATCTGTTCCGAGAGTTCCTTCTTTAGCTTGTAGTGTGACCACCTGTCATCTGTTCCGAGAGTTCCTTCTTTAGCTTGTAGTGTGACCACCTGTCATCTGTTCCGAGAGTTCCTTCTTTAGCTTGTAGTGTGACCACCTGTCATCTGTTCCGAGAGTTCCTTCTTTAGCTTGTAGTGTGACCACCTGTCATCTGTTCCGAGAGTTCCTTCTTTAGCTTGTAGTGTGACCACCTGTCATCTGTTCCGAGAGTTCCTTCTTTAGCTTGTGCATCATCAGTCAAATATATTTCTTTTCCAAAACCAAACCTACAAAAGGATTGTTTGTTTGTTTGTTTTGGAATTTCGCACAAAGCCTACAAAAGGAAGAGAACTGACATCGTTTGTTAGTCTATCTAACAGTCTGGTTGTAGAAACCAAAAGTTTAAAAGACTTGAGCAGATGGAATTGCTTTAACTTACGTTTTGGTGATTGTTTATAGAGAGAAGGTGGCGTTGTGGGTGAATGTTGACCTAATAATTTGTTGTTTCCTTGTTTCTCGGCTTTCTCCTTCTTCTTTGAAATATCTAATGTACAAAATAACAAAGCACTTCAACAAAACTGTTTTCAGAAAAAGGTAACAAGCTTTGTATAAGTATGGAAGCTCGTGGATTACTAATTCTTATATTCAAGTTTGCTACGAGAAAGTGATGTAAGAAGTGTAACAAATACGATAATATATAGTGTTTATTTGTGGAATTATTAGGGTGGAGGAAATTACTGCTAGACTTGGAGTTTTGTCTGTTATCATACATTAATGGTATTTAAGTAGATTACTTAGAAGTAACCTATCAAACGCTGAAAGTTTAGAAATATTGGGGAACCAATAAGCCTAAAATCATTTAGGTTTAATAATTTTCTTATTTCTCACTGTCTTTTAACAACTAAACTATAGTTTATAAATGATTATACAGCTCACACATAAACTTTCATAGATTAGTTTGTTTCTGATTCTCCAGTCGGGCCTAACATGCCCTGGTGGTGAGGGTGCTAGATTCGCAATATGAGGATCGCGGATTCCATTACTCACTCTTCATATTGTTACTTTTACAGCCCTGGAAGTATTGTAAGGTAATGGCCAATCCCACTATTCGTTTAAAGAATGTTTCAAGACTTGGTGTTGTTGACTAGCCGCCTTTTCTGTGAAGTTAATACACTCTGAGGAAAGGTAAGGTCACTCTGAGGAAAAGTAAGGTCACTATCAGGCTAACTATCTTTCATCATCTTGTGTTTATAGTCAATATTACTTCAAAACAATGTGCCTGTTCTCTTGTAACATGAAATCAACGTGGTTGTCTAATCTTCGTCAAAGCTCAAGATAGAATGGCATTACACAGAGAGCGGCAATACAACACAAGTTTCAGTGTATTCAGTACGTTGCTATGAAACGTATGACACACACTTCCGTCTTAATGAAGACGTTGAGTTCTACAGATCCATGTCACTCTGATGTTAATTGTTAAGCAACAACGACGATTGTGTTTTCCATATTTTATGAATATACATAGGTAACAATATTGGGGGGCTGAGGAAGGCTTGGTTTGTTGGGGAGCTCAAGCCCCCCAAAAGCCTTTCCCTGGTACCGCCACTGCTAGTAGTAAAATGATTCAAACTTCAGTAAACTAGAAAATTACCTGCAATATACCATGGATAACAACTATACATGAAACATGATCCATAGCAAAATAGGTAAAATAGACAAAGTGTAAAATATTGTTTACAACAAAAACTATAGTTGAAATAAAGACATGAAATTCAAAAATATCTGTTACACGTTACAGCCATCTAGTAACGGGCCTTTTCCATCTGTTATATAAATCAATGCTTTCAACTGAGTCAATGGCAGATCGAATGCATTTTATCAATTATATAAGAAATTCAAGGGCAAAAAAGTCAATTATTATTTATTCTAGTTGTAATTTAATATACACTTAAATAAATAAAGTTGTAATTTTTATATCACTTTCCGGGGAAGGGGGGAGCGAGCTGTTGTGAAAAAAACATTATAGGAGAGAATGTTAATGGAAAAGGTTACAACTCATAGAGTCATAAACCATCTACTAAATCCAATAATATAAAGTTATGATGTACTGTTGTATGAAACATATGATACATTCAACAATATATAATCAAGATGTTATAGCGTACTATTGTATAAAACATATGATACATTTAAAAATATAAAAAACAATGTTATAGTGTACTGTTATAAAAATATCTGATAAATTCAACAATATAAAATCAAGATGTTATAGTGTACTGTTATAAAAATATCTGATAAAGTCAACAATATAAAATCAAGATGTTATAGTGTACTGTTATAAAAATATCTGATACAGCCAACAATATCAAATCCAGATGTTATAGTGTACTGTTATAAAAATATCTGATAAATTCAACAATATAAAATCAAGATGTTATAGTGTACTGTTATAAAAATATCTGATAAAGTCAACAATATAAAATCAAGATGTTATAGTGTACTGTTATAAAAATATCTGATAAAGTCAACAATATAAAATCAAGATGTTATAGTGTACTGTTGTATAAAATATCTGATACAGCCAACAATATCAAATCAAGATGTTATACTGTATGTTATATAAAATATCTGATACAGCCAACAATATCAAATCCAGATGTTATACTGTATGTTATATACAATATCTGATAAAATCAACAATATAAAATCAAGATGTTATAGTGTAGTTATAAAAATATCTGATAAAGTCAACAATATAAAATCCAGATGTTATAGTTTACTGTTGTATAAAATATCTGCTAGAAACAACATGTCCTATTCACTTCAAGTTATGAAGCAAGTGCTACTATTTCATGTTTAATGAAACTATGTTTAAGTGTCCCAGTCACTTCACGTTATGAAACAAGTTCTACTATTTCATGTTTAATGAAATTATGTTTTTTTTAAATGTCCTAATATTTTCAAGTTATGAAACAAGAGTTACTATTTCATGTTTAATGAAACTGTGCTTTTCAAAGTGTCCCAATCACCTCAAGTTATGAAACAAGTATTACTATTTCATGTTTTTCAAAGTGTCCCAATCACCTCAAGTTATGAAACAAGTATTACTATTTCATGTTTTTCAAAGTGTCCCAATCACCTCAAGTTATGAAACAAGTACTACTATTTCATGTTTTTCAAAGTGTACCAATCACCTCAAGTTATGAAACAAGTATTACTATTTCATGTTTTTCAAAGTGTCCCAATCACCTCAAGTTATGAAACAAGTATTACTATTTCATGTTTTTCAAAGTGTCATAGTCACTTCAAGTTATGAAACAAGTGTTACTGTTTCATGTTTAATAAAACTATTTTTTAAAGTATTCTAGTCACTTCAAAATTTCTACAGCAAGTTTTATTATCCTGTTTACCTACTCATTTAAAACTTTGCTCAAAATCAAAAATAAAAACTTAATACTATTCCTAACATTCAAGCCCAAAATAAAAATGTGGGATTTTGTATTTCTTTTTCCTACGTTATTTCACCGTTTTATGTTACCACACGAATCGTTGTTTCCATAATGTATGTCTTGGTATTGTATCTGAGATATCACTGTCACCGTTATGTAAACCTCGTTCTGGTATTAATCTGACATTGTTGTATCCATGACGTATATTTTGTTCTGTTATCTAACATATAGTTGTATGCATAATGTATTTCTTTGTCTAGTATGTGACATTGTTGTCTCCATGACATTCATCTTGATCTGGTATCTGACACTGTTGTTTCTATGACATACATCCTGATCTGGTATTTAACATTGTTGTCTTCATGATGTACATCTTGATCTGGTATCTGAGACTGTGTCTACGTGACATACATCTTGATCTGGTATCTGACACCGTCGTTTCTATTACGTACATCTTGATCTGGTATCTGACATTGTTGTCTCCATGACATACATATTGTTTTATGTCTCCTATAGAATATTTGTTCTTCCTGACCCATTTACGTTTCGTGTATATTTCAAGGTTCCCCATTTATCTTGTATTTCGTTTCACATTTATAGACAATAGTTTTACTGTTGGTCATTAATTGAAAGATATAGAATGGACTATCTCAATCTGAGTTATGCTCACCTAAGGTATCGAAACAAGATTTTTATCGTTATAATCCTTTAAACTTGCCGCTAAACTACTGAGGTGATAACACTATGTAACACAAATTTTGTTCCTGGATAGTATGTGTTATTTCTTAATTGTTTATATTGTAAAAGTACAGAAAATGGCCATTATTCCCTTCAAACTTTGCTTTTGTGATAATGAAATTTAGAAATTAACCTATTTTCTATGTAAGAACGGACAAATTTGCACATTTTCATTTACATAAGGTCTGAATAAAACAACATATGAATCAAGATTTACATATATTTATACTAAAGTTATACAAAAAATGTTTAGAAATGAGTAGTTTTTCGATATTTGCGACCGTAATGTAAATTACTTTCACATATCAGCCTCCAAATGTTGTCTCCCATCGTTATTTCGTAATACGCTTCTTGGTAGTGGCGTTCAAAGTCCTGTATATCTTGATGGATGCACTCGCCTTGCTTCTCTGAGTATGCTCCCATGTTCTCCTTGAATTTATCAAGATGATCGTCAAGGATACAGACTTTCAGGGACATACTGCAGCCCATTTTGCAGTAGTTCTTCACCAGAGCCTCAACCAGTTCCACATAATTTTCGGCCTTGTGATTGTCCAAGAAGCCCCGAACCACTGCGACAGAGTTGCCCAAAGCTCTTTTTTCCCTTCAGTCTCAAAGGGACTTGAAGGCTGCAGAATCCTCATCAAGAGTTGTGACAAATTGTTTTATGAAACCCAATTTTATGTGAAATGGTGGGAACAACACCTTCTGGAGGTCCACTAGTGGCTCACACTTGACATTGTGCCTCCCCACAGAGAACTCGGTCCGTTGTGGCCAGTGCTTCCTGTTGTAGTGCACTGCAGTGTCTCTGCTGTCCCAAAGGCAAAGATAACAGGGAAACTTTGTAAAGCCTCCTTGGACACCCATCAGGAATGTCACCATTCTGAAGTCTCTGATAACCTCCCAGCCATACTCATCACATTTCAAAGCTTCTAGCAAGGTCTTGACGCTGTTGTATTCCTCTTTGAGGTGCACCGAAATATATTTAAATTTTAAAAGGTCTAAAATTTGTATAATATAAAATCTTACGATTCAAGCACATAAAAATTGTCCGTCTTACGTTCTAGAGCTTTTGTTTCAGTGCTCGCAGGTAAAATGAGTTTCCCAGGGTTTGCATGCCGAAATATGCCTTGTAAGCTTCACACATTTATCAGATGCTGTCGCAGAGTACTTCTTCGCTCTTGTCTTGATAAATTGGCCACATACATTACAGAATGTGTCTGGAGAATGCTCGCAGCTTCTTGATGCCATCTCTGATAAAATCAGATAGGTCTATGTGTTCATTTAGACAGCTAGAACTAAACTGAAGTGGTGAGTGGTGTATATATATTACTATGGAAAGTTCTTGAAAATTCTTGTAAGTTTGAGAAAATTCTCTATCAGCTTGCTACTCAGCACTGAATCTGCCTGGAATGTTCTGGAAAATGGGTAAATTGAAAAATGCATTACCCAAGTCACAAAAGCAAAGTTTGCAAAGATAAATAGGTCTTTTCCATTTACTTTAGGCATGAGGAATTGGGAAATAACGCTTTCTGCCCAGGAACAAGAAAAGTAACAATTTTTTTACATAGTGTAATACAATAAAAAATAACTTTAAATCTCTACGTTGCTTAAGTGTTCACATGGGATTGCGATCCCCGATTGTTTTCATTGTAAATCTACGGGGTTTGGTTTGAATTTTCCTGTAAAGCTGTACAAGAAAAATGTCTCTGAGCTGGAAGTCAGAGACCAGAGGAAAGACAGCTAGAAACAGTGTGTTGAGATATTAAAAATCAAAATTATGAAGTACTCAAGTTAAACATCAGTCCACAGAACTGGACTACACATTCCTTGGAACTCGGCACATAAAACAAAACCAAATCTCAACATACTAGAAAACCTATTGAATACTTTAATAACTTTGCTCACGTGGCAGTACTGATGACGAAGTCATACGATTGAAACAAGACTTCACCAAACTTCCAAGAAGAACCGTCGGAAGAATTATTCACAGGAACCATCTAATATACAACACAATGGACAGGTAACCCGTAACCCGAAACATCTAAGATACAACACAATGGACAGGTAATCCATAACCAAAAACATCTAACATAAAATACAATGGACAGCTAACTCATAACCCAAAACATCTAACATACAACACAATGGACAGCTAACTAGATCCAGTGAACACAGACCAAACTCCTCCATGTTTTTGAATACAATATAACTCTAGACAACAAACGTATGTAATTAAACTAAAGCAACAAAAACTCACATTAAAGTAGTATCGAGATTCGCTTCTCTACCTATGTGAGTTATTTCTTTAATGTGTTCACGCGCGATATGAAACTGTTAAGAATTATATGTGCACAAAAAGTGTTCGTACCCCTGCGTCCCGAGTAGTTTTTTGATCATAACTTAAAAAAGTATCACGATTAGGCTAATAGACGTACAATAGACGTATAAGTATTATACTAACACACATCTACATAATTTTATGTAAATTAAACGACAAATAAACTGTTTATAAACAAATAACCAAAAATAGGAGGAGCAGAAAGTGTTCGTACAGTTCAGAACGTGTGAAAAAACTGATATTCCCGTAAAAATTTTGTTTAGTTTGGCGAATAAACTACATTATACAATTCCAGAACTAGGCACTGGGTTCATAATTATTGGAATTTAACCAGCAAAAAATGTACTTCCGGCAACTTAGCGCCGTCTTCGTCATTATCTGCTTGGTCATCATGGCGAACAGGAAACAATTATCCAGTGGTTTAAAATCCGAATTATTGTAAAATATAAGTCTCGTGTGTCTCTTTCCGGTATTGCTATACAACGTAATGTGCTGAAATCTACTGTACAAGACATAATTGCCAAGTTTAAGCTCACAGGATCAACTGCTAACCTCCCTCGTTCTGGACGCCCCACCAAAATTCCAGAGAAAACCAAGAGGAAGGCTCTCAGAGAAGTTAGTAGGAACCCTCCTTTAACACGTTATGACATACAGAAACTGGTAAGGGAAACTGGGGTTGAAGTAAACACCTCTACAGTTACTAACATGTTACGCTCTTCTGGATTCAAAGCATGCCGTTGTCGTAGAACTCCATATTTAAAGCCTGTTCATTTAGAAGCATGATTGAGGTATGCAAGAAAGCATTTAGATAAACCCTTTACCTATTGGAAGAGTATTCTTTGGTCAGACGAGACTAAAATCGAGCTTTTTCGACCACAATGATGTTCGCAATATTTTTCGTAAGAAGGAGGAACGAAATCTTTCAAATAACATCGTCCCTACAGTTAAACACGGAGGTGGCTCGATCATGCCACCACGATCATGAGTTCCTTCAGCTCTTCTGGTATAGGCAGCCTTCCCCGCGATAACGGAATCATGAAAAAAGAAGAGTACCTTGATATATGAGGCACTTGCATCAAGAATGATGCTCGGAACTTGCGGCTTGGGCGTCGTTGGATCTTCCAGCACGACAATGACCCTAAGCACACATCGAAATATGTGCAATACTGGTTGCAGATGAACCATATAAGCGTTCAGGAGTGGCCACCGCAGTCACCCGATCTCAACCCAATTGAAAACGTTTGGCATGAATTGAAGACCAGAGTTCATCAACATCATCCGAAAAACTTGCAAGAGTTGGAGGCCTTTTGTGAAGAATAATGGAAGAAAATACCAGTCGAGTACTGTCAAACGATCATGGAGGGCTATGAGGAGAGATTGCGCCAAGTAATTCACCCGAAAGGCTACACAACTGACCATTAAATTAGACTCACGAGCACTCTCTGCCCCTCCTATTTTTGGTTATTTGTTTATAAACAGTTTAGTTGTCGTTCAATTTACATAAAAATTTATGTAGATGTGTGTTAGTATGACATGCATCGTCACAAGCGGTACGACTTAACTTCAAGCAGAGTGTAACATATGTATAAGAGATCTCTGTGGTGAGCTCGTCACAAGCGGTACGAATTCACTTCAAGCAGAGTAACAAAATCTAACTAGCTTTTTCCATATATAACCGTACATTACACTGAGAAGTCTTCAGAGATTACCAGTGGAAAACATAATACTCTGAAACTAATAACATTGTCTAAAATCTAACATCCCACCTGAGAACTTAATACCCTGTAACTAACAACCTTACCTAGGATCTAACATCCCACCTGAGAACTGAATACCCTGTAACTAACAACCTTACCTAGGATCTAACATGACACCTGAGAACTTAATACCCTGTAACTAACAACCTTACCTCGGATCTAACATAACACCTGAGAACATAATACCCTGTAACTAACAACCTAACCTAAGATCTAACATAACACCTGAGAACTTAATACCTTGTAACTAACAACCTTACCTAGGATCTAACATGACACCTGAGAACTTAATACCCTGTAACTAACAACCTTACCTCGGATCTAACATAACACCTGAGAACATAATACCCTGTAACTAACAACCTAACCTAAGATCTAACATAACACCTGAAAACTTAATACCTTGTAACTAACAACCTTACCTCGGATCTAACATAACACCTGAGAACTTGATACCCTGTAACTAACAACCTTACCTAAGATCTGACATGACACCTGAGACCTTAATGCTCTGTAACTAACAACCTTACCTAAGATGTAACATAACACCTGAGAACTTAATACCCTGTAACTAACAACCTTACCTAAGATCTAACATAACACCTGAGAACTTGATACCCTGTAACTAACAACTTTACCTAAGATCTAACATGACACCTGAGAATTTAATGCTCTGTAACTAACAACCTTACCTAGGATCTAACACAACACCTGAGAACTTGATACCCTGTAACTAACAACCTTACCTAAGATCTAACATAACACCTGAGAACTTGATACCCTGTAACTAATAACCTTACCAAAGATCTAACATGACACCTGAGAACTTAATACCCTGTAACTAACAACCTTACCTCGGATCTAACACAACACCTGAGAACTTGATACCCTGTAACTAATAACCTTACCTAAGATCTGACATGACACCTGAGAACTTAATGCTCTGTAACTAATAACCTTACCTAAGGTCTGACATAACACCTGAGAACTTAATGCTCTGTAACTAACAACCTTACCAAAGATCTAACATAACACCTGAGAACTTAATACCCTGTAACTAACAACATTGTCTAAGATCTGACATCCCACCTGAGAACTTAATACCCTGTAACTAACAACCTTACCTAAGATCTGACATGACACCTGAGAACTTGATACCCTGTAACTAATAACCTTACCTAAGATCTGACATGACACCTGAGACCTTAATGCTCTGTAACTAACAACCTAACCTAAGATCTAACATAACACCTGAGAACTTAATACCTTGTAACTAACAACCTTACCTCGGATCTAACATAACACCTGAGAACTTGATACCCTGTAACTAACAACCTTACCTAAGATCTAACATGACACCTGAGAACGTAATGCTCTGTAACTAACAACCTTACCTAAGATCTAACATGACACCTGAGAACTTAATACCTTGTAACTAACAACCTTACCTCGGATCTAACATAACACCTGAGAACTTGATACCCTGTAACTAACAACCTTACCTAAGATCTAACATGACACCTGAGAACTTAATGCTCTGTAACTAACAACCTTACCTAAGATCTAACATGACACCTGAGAACTTAATGCTCTGTAACTAACAACCTTACCTCGGATCCAACATAACATTTCTATTTTTCTTGTTTTGTGAAAGACACCTTGTTTCTATTTTTCTTGTTTTACCTGTAGTTTTGTGAAAGTCACCTTGTTTCTATTTTTCTTGTTTTACCTGTAGTTTTGTGAAAGACACCTTGTTTCTGTTTTTCTTGTTTTACCTGTAGTTTTGTGAAAGACACCTTGTTTCTATTTTTCTTGTTTTACCTGTAGTTTTGTGAAAGACACCTTGTTTCTATTTTTCTTGTTTTACCTGTAGTTTTGTGAAAGACACCTTGTTTCTGTTTTTCTTGTTTTACCTGTAGTTTTGTGAAAGACACCTTGTTTCTATTTTTCTTGTTTTACCTGTAGTTTTGTGAAAGACACCTTGTTTCTATTTTTATTGTTTTACCTGTAGTTTTGTGAAAGACACCTTGTTTCTATTTTTCTTGTTTTACCTGTAGTTTTGTGAAAGACACCTTGTTTCTATTTTTCTTGTTTTACCTGTAGTTTTGTGAAAGACACCTTGTTTCTGTTTTTCTTGTTTTACCAGTAGTTTTGTGAAAGACACCTTGTTTCTATTTTTCTTGTTTTACCTGTAGTTTTGTGAAAGACACCTTGTTTCTGTTTTTCTTGTTTTACCTGTAGTTTTGTGAAAGACACCTTGTTTCTATTTTTTTCTTGTTTTACCTGTAGTTTTGTGAAAGACACCTTGTTTCTGTTTTTCTTGTTTTACCTGTAGTTTTGTGAAAGACACCTTGTTTCTATTTTTCTTGTTTTACCTGTAGTTTTGTGAAAGACACCTTGTTTCTGTTTTTCTTGTTTTACCTGTAGTTTTGTGAAAGACACCTTGTTTCTGTTTTTCTTGTTTTACCTGTAGTTTTGTGAAAGACACTATGTTTTATCCAGCTCGACATGTTGTGTAGTTTTCTAAGACTTAGTATCAGTTTATCTCCATGAGTAACGGTAATGATGAACACATGTATACCATTAAATACCAGTGTTCCATTGCCAGTCTGCACGTTGTTAATTACGGAGCTTAAATATGTATGTTTGTTTGTTTTTTGAATTTCGCGCAAAGCTACACGAGGGCTATCTGCAGTAGCGTTCCCCAATTTAGCAGTGTAAGACTAGAGTGAAGGCAGCTAGTTATCACCACCCACCGCCAACTTTTAGGCTTTTCTTTTATCAACGAATAGTGAGATTGACCGTAACATTATAACTCCCCCACGGCTGAAAGGACGAGCATGTTTGCTGTGACGGGGATTCGAACCCGCGATCCTCGGATTACGAGTCGAACGTCTTAACCACCTGGCCATGCCGGGTTACCTAAAGATGTCAATAGGGTGGTTTACCTTGTTTTTATAGGTTTGATACCAACGAGACATTAGCAGTCATCCTAGACTATCAGTTTACCATATTAAGTACCATCTTTAAACATGTCTATCTGTCCGTAAGTTTCTTTGCTTCTTTTGATGACAAAGATAAAAAACAAACATGGTAATTTAAAAACTACTCAGCTTCTGAATGAAATAACACAGACACACATTCATAGGAAACAAGACACATCTGTATTGTGATATAAACACACTCTACGTTCAGCAAGACTTACGTAATGTTCCGATTACCAAACTTGTGGGACTGATCTGTGACGTCATCATCACATGCGTGTTAAATAATGTACATAACACTAACGTATGCTTGTGGAGCTACCCGTGAACTCTAAATCAAACACAATAGGACACGCTAGTTTTAAGATTTAGTCTTCTGTTTCTCTCTTAATGATATAAATCTTCGAGTACTAACCCTAAGAAAGAACCTTTCTTCGTTAGTTTGTAAATAAGCTTTAAAACATACTCGTGCACTTCGCAGACGATGATTCGATTCTCATAAAATCTGTTACAACCGCCTAATTTTGCCTACCTATAAGCTCACAGCCTATTGAATAGAGATAATGGAATAAAAGAGATCTGTTCCTTTATCACGCTATGAAGATCAGATATTTGTCGATTATACTTGTACAGAGGACGTTCTTGTTGTGCTATCGGAACTACTTTTGAAGAGGTTTACAGCAACTCATGTCAACTACACCTTGTGAAACTGTACAATGTTATCATGAATAATTGGTGTTTGAGGAGACTGGATAGCCCAGCTATATCAACCCAGAGAAACAGGATAGCCCAGCTATATCAACCCACAGACTAGAAGGGAATGACGTGATTCATATCTATTGTTTTGCTTAAAAAATTGTCCAGAACAGGAATCTCAGGTCAGCCATTTGTTCTATCAATTGCTGTGACTATATCTCCTTCTGGTATGTACAATGTGTATGTTCTTTTGTAACCAGACACCATTCTGGAATGTATAATCTCTTGTGACTAGACGCCCTCTTCTGGTATATATATTCTCTTTTAACCAGACATCTTTCTGGTATATATCCCCTCTTATGACCAGATCCCTTCTGGTATGTATCCACTCTTGTGACCATATCCTCATCTGGTATGTATCCGTCTTGTGACCATATCCCTTCTGGTATGTATCCACTCTTGTGACCATATCCTTGTCTGGTGTGTATCCGTATTGTGACCATATCCTCTTCTTGTGTGTATCCCGTCTTGTGACCAGATCCCTTCTGGTATGTATTCATTCCGGTGACCAGACACTCTTGAAGATCATCTTATCCTTTGTGTGATAACTTTATTGATAGAATAGTTTTAAACCTAATTTACTTAAACTGTGTTTAAATTAAAATAAATAAAATAAGATCATCAGTAGAAACTCATTTCCTCCACTACCTTCATATTATATTAGAAAGTCACGCGGGCGATGCCATCCATGAAAGACTAGTCTCATTTTGAACGGTTTTGGTAATGCGATTTTTTATTGTAAAACTAGATAAGCGTATGTTGAGAACTGAGTTACCATTTTAGTAAATACAGCTTCGTGGATAAAACTGATTTATTATGATTTCAAGAAATTCACAGGTCGTTATTAGCACAGTTGTGCAAATGAAACAAGTTAGTTCTATGTAAGAAATTAAAAATGTTTATAGATTCACCTTTGTTTCCGTTTAGTTGAAGATGGTTTTCACGTTCTGATGTTTTTCGAAAAATTCATTCATCAATTGTTACTAAATCCGTCTCTCGCATAAACGTCACTAAAACCCTAGAATTCCGGCTATTTACAATCAGTAAACCCCTACAATCCTGGCTATTTACAACCACTATAACCCTACAATTCCGGTAATTCACAATTACTAAACCCCTACAATTCTGGCTTTTTATAATCACTAAACCCCTACAATTCTGGCTAGTTACAACCACTATAACCTTACAATTCCGGTTATTCACAATCACTAAACCCCTACAATTCTGGCTATTTATAATCACTAAACCCCTTGAATTCTGGCTATTTACAATCACTATAATCCTACAATTCCGGTTATTTACAATCACTAAACCCCTACAATTCCGGTTACTCACAATCACTAAACCCCTTGAATTTTGGCTATTTACAACCCCTATAACCTTACAATTCCGGTTATTCACAACCACTAAACCCCTTGAATTCTGGCTGTTTACAATCACTATAACCCTACAATTCCGGTTATTCACAATCACTAAACTCCTTGAATTATGGCTATTTACAACGACTATAACCACTACAATTCTGGCTATTTACAACCACCATAACCCTACAATTCCGGCTAATTACAATCACTAAACCCCTAAAATTCCGGCTATTTACAATCACTAAACCCCCACAATTCCGGCTATTTACAATTACTATAACCCTACAATTCCGGTTATTCACAACCACTAAACCCCTACAATTCCGGCTATTTACAATCACTAAACCCCCACAATTCCGGCTATTTACAATCACTATAACCCTACAATTCCGGTTATTCACAACCACTAAAGACCTACAATTCTGGCTATTTACAACCACTATAACTCTACAATTCCGACTATTTATAATCACTAACTCCCTTGAATTCTGGCTATTTACAACTACTATAATCCTACAATTCCGGCTATTTACAATTACTAAACCCCTTGAATTCTGGCTATTTACAACCACTATAACCTTACAATTCCGGCTATTCACAATCACTAAACCCCTACAATTCCGGCTATTTACAATTACTAAACCCCTTGAATTCTGGCTATTTACAACCATTATAACCCTACAATTCCGGCTATTCACCACCACTAAACCCCTACAAATCTGGCTATTTACAACCACTATAACCCTACAATTCCGGCTATTCACAATCACTAAACCCCTACAATTCTGGCTATTTACAATCACTAAACCCCTTGAATTCTGGCTATTTACAACCACTATAACCCTACAATTCCGGCTATTTACAACCACTATAACCCCTACAATTCCGGCTATTTACAATCACTATAACCCTACAATTCCGGTTATTCACAATCACTAAACCCCTTGAGTTCTGGCTATTTACAACCACTATAACCCTACAATTCCGTCTATTTAAAATTACTAAACCCCTTGAAATCTGGCTAATTACAACCACTATAAACGTACAATTCCGACTATTTACAATTACTAAACCCCTTGAATTCTGGCTATTTATAATTACTATAACCCTACAATTCCGGTTATTTACAATCACTAAACCCCTACAATTCCGGTTATTCACAATCACTAAACCCCTTGAATTCTGGCTATTTACAACCACTGTAACCCTACAATTCCGGTTATTCACAATCACTAAACCCCTTGAATTTTGGCTATTTACAACCACTATAACCCATACAATTCTGGCTAATTACAACCAGTATAACCCTACAAATTCCGGCTATTTACATCCACTATAACCCTACAATTCCGGCTATTTACAATCACTAAACTCTTACAATTCCGGTTATTCACAATCACTAAACCCCTACAATTCTGGCTATATATAATCACTATAACCCTACAATTCCGGCTATTTACAATTACTAAACCCCTTGAATTCTGGCTATTTACAACCACTATAACCCTACAATTCCGGCTATTTACAATTACTAAACCCCTTGAATTCTGGCTATTTACATCCACTATAATCCTACAATTCCGGCTATTTACAATCACTAAACTCTTACAATTCCGGTTATTCACAATCACTAAACCCCTACAATTCTGGCTATATATAATCACTATAACCCTACAATTCCGGCTATTTACAATTACTAAACCCCTTGAATTCTGGCTATTTACAACCACTATAACCCTACAAATTCCGGCTATTTACAACCACTATAACCCTACAATTCCGGCTATTTACAATCACTAAACTTCTACAATTCCGGCTATTTGTAATCACTAAACCCATACAATTCTGGCTGTTTACAACCACTATAACCCTACAATTCCGGCTATTCACAATCACTAAACCCCTACAATTCTGGCTATTTACAATCACTAAACCCCTTGAATTCTGGCTATTTACAACCACTATAACCCTACAATTCCGGCTATTTACAACCACTATAACCCCTACAATTCCGGCTATTTACAATCACTATAACCCTACAATTCCGGTTATTCACAATCACTAAACCCCTACAATTCTGGCTATTTATAATCACTAAACCCCTTGAATTCTGGCTATTTACAACCACTATAACCCTACAATTCCGGTTCTTCCTAATCACTAAACCCCTACAATTCTGGCAATTTATAATCACTAAACCCCTACAATTCTGGCTATTTACAACCACTATAACCTTACAATTCCGGATATTCACATTCACTAAACCCCTACAATTCTGGCTAGTTATAATCACTAAACCCCTTGAATTCTGGCTATTTACAACCACTATAACCTACAATTCCGGTTATTCACAATCACTAAACCCCTACAATTCTGGCTATTTACAACCACTATAACCTTACAATTCCGGTTATTCACAATCACTAAACCCCTACAATTCAGGCTATTTATAATCACTAAACACCTTCAATTCTGGCTATTTATAATTACTATAACCCTACAATTCCGGTTATTTACAATCACTAAACCCCTACAATTCCGGTTATTCACAATCACTAAACCCCTTGAATTCTGGCTATTTACAACCACTATAACCCATACAATTCTGGCTAATTACAACCACTATAACCCTACAAATTCCGGCTATTTACATCCACTATAACCCTACAATTCCGGCTATTTACAATCACTAAACTCTTACAATTCCGGTTATTCACAATCACTAAACCCCTACAATTCTGGCTATTTATAATCACTATAACCCTACAATTCCGGCTATTTACAATTACTAAACCCCTTGAATTCTGGCTATTTACAACCACTATAACCCTACAATTCCGGCTATTCACAATCACTAAACCCCTACAATTCTCGCTATTTATAATAACTAAACCCCTACAATTATGGCTATTTACAACCACTATAACCCTACAATTCCGGTTATTCACAACCACTAAACCCCTACAATTCCGGCTATTTACAATCACTAAACCCCCACAATTCTGGCTATTTACAACCACTATAACTCTACAATTCCGACTATTTATAATCACTAACTCCCTTGAATTCTGGCTATTTACAACCACTATAACTCTACAATTCCGACTATTTATAATCACTAACTCCCTTGAATTCTGGCTATTTACAACTACTATAATCCTACAATTCCGGCTATTTACAATTACTAAACCCCTTGAATTCTGGCTATTTACAACCACTATAACCTTACAATTCCGGCTATTCACAATCACTAAACCCCTACAATTCCGGCTATTTACAATTACTAAACCCCTTGAATTCTGGCTATTTACAACCATTATAACCCTACAATTCCGGCTATTCACCACCACTAAACCCCTACAATTCTGGCTATTTACAACCACTATAACCCTACAATTCCGGCTATTCACAATCACTAAACCCCTACAATTCTGGCTATTTACAATCACTAAACCCCTTGAATTCTGGCTATTTACAACCACTATAACCCTACAATTCCGGCTATTTACAACCACTATAACCCCTACAATTCCGGCTATTTACAATCACTATAACCCTACAATTCCGGTTATTCACAATCACTAAACCCCTTGAATTCTGGCTATTTACAACCACTATAACCCTACAATTCCGGCTATTTAAAATTACTAAACCCCTTGAAATCTGGCTATTTACAACCACTATAAACGTACAATTCCTGACTATTTACAATTACTAAACCCCTTGAATTCTGGCTATTTATAATTACTATAACCCTACAATTCCGGTTATTTACAATCACTAAACCCCTACAATTCCGGTTATTCACAATCACTAAACCCCTTGAATTCTGGCTATTTACAACCACTGTAACCCTACAATTCCGGTTATTCACAATCACTAAACCCCTTGAATTTTGGCTATTTACAACCACTATAACCCATACAATTCTGGCTAATTACAACCACTATAACCCTACAAATTCTGGCTATTTACATCCACTATAACCCTACAATTCCTGGCTATTTACAATCACTAAACTCTACAATTCCGGTTATTCACAATCACTAAACCCCTACAATTCTGGCTATATATAATCACTATAACCCTACAATTCCGGCTATTTACAATTATTAAACCCCTTGAATTCTGGCTATTTACAACCACTATAACCCTACAATTCCGGCTATTTACAATTACTAAACCCCTTGAATTCTTGCTATTTACATCCACTATAACCCTACAATTCCGGCTATTTACAATCACTAAACTCTTACAATTCCGGTTATTCACAATCACTAAACCCCTACAATTCTGGCTATATATAATCACTATAACCCTACAATTCCGGCTATTTACAATTACTAAACCCCTTGAATTCTGGCTATTTACAACCACTATAACCCTACAAATTCCGGCTATTTACAACCACTATAACCCTACAATTCCGGCTATTTACAATCACTAAACTCCTACAATTCCGGCTATTTGTAATCACTAAACCCATACAATTCTGGCTGTTTACAACCACTATAACCCTACAATTCCGGCTATTCACAATCACTAAACCCCTACAATTCTGGCTATTTACAATCACTAAACCCCTTGAATTCTGGCTATTTACAACCACTATAACCCCTACAATTCCGGCTATTTACAATCACTATAACCCTACAATTCCGGTTATTCACAATCACTAAACCCCTACAATTCTGGCTATTTATAATCACTAAACCCCTTGAATTCTGGCTATTTACAACCACTATAACCCTACAATTCCGGTTCTTCCTAATCACTAAACCCCTACAATTCTGGCAATTTATAATCACTAAACCCCTACAATTCTGGCTATTTACAACCACTATAACCTTACAATTCCGGATATTCACATTCACTAAACCCCTACAATTCTGGCTAGTTATAATCACTAAACCCCTTGAATTCTGGCTATTTACAACCACTATAACCCTACAATTCCGGTTATTCACAATCACTAAACCCCTACAATTCTGGCTGTTTACAACCACTATAACCTTACAATTCCGGTTATTCACAATCACTAAACCCCTACAATTCAGGCTATTTATAATCACTAAACACCTTCAATTCTGGCTATTTATAATTACTATAACCCTACAATTCCGGTTATTTACAATCACTAAACCCCTACAATTCCGGTTATTCACAATCACTAAACCCCTTGAATTCTGGCTATTTACAACCACTATAACCCATACAATTCTGGCTAATTACAACCACTATAACCCTACAAATTCCGGCTATTTACATCCACTATAACCCTACAATTCCGGCTATTTACAATCACTAAACTCTTACAATTCCGGTTATTCACAATCACTAAACCCCTACAATTCTGGCTATTTATAATCACTATAACCCTACATTTCCGGCTATTTACAATTACTAAACCCCTTGAATTCTGGCTATTTACAACCACTATAACCCTACAATTCCGGCTATTCACAATCACTAAACCCCTACAATTCTGGCTATTTATAATAACTAAACCCCTACAATTATGGCTATTTACAACCACTATAACCCTACAATTCCGGTTATTCACAATCACTAAACCCCTTGAATTCTGGCTATTTGTAATCACTAAACCCCTACAATTCTGGCTATTTACAACCACTATAATCCCTACAATTCTGGCTATTTGTAATCACTAAACCCTTACAATTCTGGCTATTTGTAATCACTAAACCCTTACAATTCTGGCTATTTACAACCACTATAACTCTACAATTACGACTATTTATAATCACTAACACCCTTGAATTCCGGCTATTTACAATCACTAAACTCCTACAATTCCGGCTATTTGTAATCACTAAACCCATACAATTTTGGCTATTTACAACCATTATAACCCTACAATTCCGGCTATTTAAAATCACTAACTCCCTTGAATTTTTAATATTTACAACCACTATAACCGTACAATTCCGGCTATTTACAATTACTAAACCCCTTGAATTCTGGCTATTTACAAACACTATAACCCTACAATTCCGGCTATTCACAATCACTAAACCCTACAATTCTGGCTATTTATAATAACTAAACCCCTGCAATTCTGGCTATTTATAACCACTATAACCCTACAATTCCGGTTATTCACAATCCCTAAACCCCTTGAATTCTGGCTATTTGTAATCACTAAACCCCTACAATTCTGACTATTTACAACCACTATAATCCTTACAATTCTGGCTATTTGTAATCACTAAACACTTACAATTCTGGCTATTTACAACCACTATAACCCTACAAATTCCGGCTATTTACAACCACTATAACCCTACAATTCCGGCTATTTACAATCACTAAACTCCTACAATTCCGGCTATTTGTAATCACTAAACCCATACAATTCTGGCTATTTACAACCACTATAACCCTACAATTCCGGCTATTTATAATCACTAAACCCCTTGAATTCTGGCTATTTGTAATCACTATAACTCTACAATTCCGACTATTTATAATCACTAACTCCCTTGAATTTTGGCTATTTACAACCACTATAACCGTACAATTCCTGGCTATTTACAATTACTAAAGCCCTTGAATTCTGGCTATTTACAACCACTATAACCCTACAATTCCGGCTATTTACAATTACTAAACCCCTTGAATTCTGGCTATTTACAACCACTATAACCTTACAATTCCGGCTATTCACAATCACTAAACCCCTACAATTCCGGATATTTACAATTACTTAACCCCTTGAATTCTGGCTAATTACAACCATTATAACCCTACAATTCCGGCTATTCACCACCACTAAATCCCTACAAATCTGGCTATTTACAACCACTATAACCCTACAATTCCGGCTATTCACAATCACTAAACCCCTACAATTCTGGCTATTTACAATCACTAAACCCCTTGAATTCTGGCTATTTACAACCACTATAACTTTACAATTCCGGCTATTTACAACCACTATAACCCCTACAATTCCGGCTATTCACAATCACTAAACCCCTACAATTCTGGCTATTTATAATCACTAAACCCCTTGAATTCTGGCTATTTACAACCACTATAACCCTACAATTCCGGTTCTTCCTAATCATTAAACCCCTACAATTCTGGCTATTTACAACCACTATAACCTTACAATTCCGGATATTCACAATCACTAAACCCCTACAATTCTGGCTATTTATAATCACTAAACCCCTTGAATTCTGGCTATTTACAACCACTATAACCCTACAATTCCGGTTATTCACAATCACTAAACCCCTACAATTCTGGCTATTTACAACCACTATAACCTTACAATTCCGGTTATTCACAATCACTAAACCCCTACAATTCAGGCTATTTATAATTACTATAACCCTACAATTCCGGTTATTTACAATCACTAAACCCCTACAATTCCGGTTATTTACAATCACTAAACCCCTTGAATTCTGGTTATTTACAACCACTATAACCCTACAATTCCGGTTATTCACAATCACTAAACCCCTTGAATTTTGGCTATTTACAACCACTATAACCCATACAATTCTGGCTAATTACAACCACTATAACCCTACAAATTCCGGCTATTTACAACCACTATAACCCTACAATTCCGGCTATTTACAATCACTAAACTCTTACAATTCCGGTTATTCACAATCACTAAACCCCTACAATTCTGGCTGTTTACAACCACTATAACCTTACAATTCCGGTTATTCACAATCACTAAACCCCTACAATTCAGGCTATTTATAATTACTATAACCCTACAATTCCGGTTATTTACAACCACTATAACCCTACAATTCCGGCTATTTACAATTACTAAACCCCTTGAATTTTGGCTATTTACAACCACTATAACCCTACAATTCCGGCTATTTACAATTACTAAACCCCTTGAATTCTGGCTATTTACAACCACTATAACCCTACAATTCCGGCTATTCACAATCACTAAAAACCTACAATTCTCGCTATTTATAATAACTAAACCCCTACAATTATGGCTATTTACAACCACTATAACCCTACAATTCCGGTTATTCACAATCACTAAACCCCTTGAATTCTGGCTATTTGTAATCACTAAACCCCTACAATTCTGGCTATTTACAACCACTATAATCCCTACAATTCTTGCTATTTGTAATCACTAAACCCTTACAATTCTGGCTATTTGTAATCACTAAACCCTTACAATTCTGGCTATTTACAACCACTATAACTCTACAATTCCGACTATTTATAATCACTAACACCCTTGAATTCCGGCTATTTACAATCACTAAACTCCTACAATTCCGGCTATTTGTAATCACTAAACCCATACAATTCTGGCTATTTACAACCACTATAACCCTACAATTCCGGCTATTTATAATCACTAAACCCCTTGAATTCTGGCTATTTGTAATCACTATAACACTACAATTCCGACTATTTATAATCACTAACTCCCTTGAATTTTGGCTATTTACAACCACTATAACCGTACAATTCCGGCTATTTACAATTACTAAACCCCTTGAATTCTGGCTATTTACAACCACTATAACCCTACAATTCCGGCTATTCACAATCACTAAACCCTACAATTCTGGCTATTTATAATAACTAAACCCCTGCAATTCTGGCTATTTACAACCACTATAACCCTACAATTCCGGTTATTCACAATCACTAAACCCCTTGAATTCTGGCTATTTGTAATCACTAAACCCCTACAATTCTGACTATTTACAACCACTATAATCCTTACAATTCTGGCTATTTGTAATCACTAAACCCTTACAATTCTGGCTATTTGTAATCACTAAACCCTTACAATTCTGGCTATTTACAACCACTATAACCCTACAAATTCCTGCTATTTACAACCACTATAACCCTACAATTCCGGCTATTTACAATCACTAAACTCCTACAATTCCGGCTATTTGTAATCACTAAACCCATACAATTTTGGCTATTTACAACCATTATAACCCTACAATTCCGGCTATTTAAAATCACTAACTCCCTTGAATTTTTAATATTTACAACCACTATAACCGTACAATTCCGGCTATTTACAATTACTAAACCCCTTGAATTCTGGCTATTTACAAACACTATAACCCTACAATTCCGGCTATTCACAATCACTAAACCCTACAATTCTGGCTATTTATAATAACTAAACCCCTGCAATTCTGGCTATTTACAACCACTATAACCCTACAATTCCGGTTATTCACAATCACTAAACCCCTTGAATTCTGGCTATTTGTAATCACTAAACCCCTACAATTCTGACTATTTACAACCACTATAATCCTTACAATTCTGGCTATTTGTAATCACTAAACACTTACAATTCTGGCTATTTACAACCACTATAACCCTACAACTTCCGGCTATTTACAACCACTATAACCCTACAATTCCGGCTATTTACAATCACTAAACTCCTACAATTCCGGCTATTTGTAATCACTAAACCCATACAATTCTGGCTATTTACAACCACTATAACCCTACAATTCCGGCTATTTATAATCACTAAACCCCTTGAATTCTGGCTATTTGTAATCACTATAACTCTACAATTCCGACTATTTATAATCACTAACTCCCTTGAATTTTGGCTATTTACAACCACTATAACCGTACAATTCCGGCTATTTACAATTACTAAAGCCCTTGAATTCTGGCTATTTACAACCACTATAACCCTACAATTCCGGCTATTTACAATTACTAAACCCCTTGAATTCTGGCTATTTACAACCACTATAACCTTACAATTCCGGCTATTCACAATCACTAAACCCTACAATTCCGGATATTTACAATTACTTAACCCCTTGAATTCTGGCTAATTACAACCATTATAACCCTACAATTCCGGCTATTCACCACCACTAAATCCCTACAAATCTGGCTATTTACAACCACTATAACCCTACAATTCCGGCTATTCACAATCACTAAACCCCTATAATTCTGGCTATTTACAATCACTAAACCCCTTGAATTCTAGCTATTTACAACCACTATAACTTTACAATTCCGGCTATTTACAACCACTATAACCCCTACAATTCCGGCTATTCACAATCACTAAACCCCTACAATTCTGGCTATTTATAATCACTAAACCCCTTGAATTCTGGCTATTTACAACCACTATAACCCTACAATTCCGGTTCTTCCTAATCATTAAACCCCTACAATTCTGGCTATTTACAACCACTATAACCTTACAATTCCGGATATTCACAATCACTAAACCCCTACAATTCTGGCTATTTATAATCACTAAACCCCTTGAATTCTGGCTATTTACAACCACTATAACCCTACAATTCCGGTTATTCACAATCACTAAACCCCTACAATTCTGGCTATTTACAACCACTATAACCTTACAATTCCGGTTATTCACAATCACTAAACCCCTACAATTCAGGCTATTTATAATTACTATAACCCTACAATTCCGGTTATTTACAATCACTAAACCCCTACAATTCCGGTTATTCACAATCACTAAACCCCTTGAATTCTGGCTATTTACAACCACTATAACCCTACAATTCCGGTTATTCACAATCACTAAACCCCTTGAATTTTGGCTATTTACAACCACTATAACCCATACAATTCTGGCTAATTACAACCACTATAACCCTACAAATTCCGGCTATTTACAACCACTATAACCCTACAATTCCGGCTATTTACAATCACTAAACTCTTACAATTCCGGTTATTCACAATCACTAAACCCCTACAATTCTGGCTGTTTACAACCACTATAACCTTACAATTCCGGTTATTCACAATCACTAAACCCCTACAATTCTGGCTATTTATAATCACTATAACCCTACAATTCCGGTTATTTACAACCACTATAACCCTACAATTCCGGCTATTTACAATTACTAAACCCCTTGAATTCTGGCTATTTACAACCACTATAACCCTACAATTCCGGCTATTTACAATTACTAAACCCCTTGAATTCTGGCTATTTACAACCACTATAACCCTACAATTCCGGCTATTCACAATCACTAAAAACCTACAATTTGCTATTTATAATAACTAAACCCCTACAATTATGGCTATTTACAACCACTATAACCCTACAATTCCGGTTATTCACAATCACTAAACCCCTTGAATTCTGGCTATTTGTAATCACTAAACCCCTACAATTCTGGCTATTTACAACCACTATAATCCCTACAATTCTTGCTATTTGTAATCACTAAACCCTTACAATTCTGGCTATTTGTAATCACTAAACCCTTACAATTCTGGCTATTTACAACCACTATAACTCTACAATTCCGACTATTTATAATCACTAACACCCTTGAATTCCGGCTATTTACAATCACTAAACTCCTACAATTCCGGCTATTTGTAATCACTAAACCCATACAATTCTGGCTATTTACAACCACTATAACCCTACAATTCCGGCTATTTATAATCACTAAACCCTTGAATTCTGGCTATTTGTAATCACTATAACACTACAATTCCGACTATTTATAATCACTAACTCCCTTGAATTTTGGCTATTTACAACCACTATAACCGTACAATTCCGGCTATTTACAATTACTAAACCCCTTGAATTCTGGCTATTTACAACCACTATAACCCTACAATTCCGGCTATTCACAATCACTAAACCCTACAATTCTGGCTATTTATAATAACTAAACCCCTGCAATTCTGGCTATTTACAACCACTATAACCCTACAATTCCGGTTATTCACAATCACTAAACCCCTTGAATTCTGGCTATTTGTAATCACTAAACCCCTACAATTCTGGCTATTTACAACCACTATAATCCTTACAATTCTGGCTATTTGTAATCACTAAACCCTTACAATTCTGGCTATTTGTAATCACTAAACCCTTACAATTCTGGCTATTTACAACCACTATAACCCTACAAATTCTGCTATTTACAACCACTATAACCCTACAATTCCGGCTATTTACAATCACTAAACTCCTACAATTCCGGCTATTTGTAATCACTAAACCCATACAATTCTGGCTATTTACAACCACTATAACCCTACAATTCCGGTTATTCACAATCACTAAACCCCTACAATTCCGTCTATTTACAATTACTAAACCCCTTGAATTCTGGCTATTTACAACCACTATAACCCTACAATTCCGGTTATTTACAATCAGTAAACCCCTACAATTCTGGCTATTTATAATCACTAAACCCCTACAATTCTGGCTATTTACAACCACTATAACCTTACAATTCCGGATATTCACAATCACTAAACCCCTTGAATTCTGGCTATTTACAACCACTATAACCCTACAATTCCGGTTATTTACAATCACTAAACCCCTACAATTCTGGCTGTTTACAACCACTATAACCTTACAATTTCGGTTATTCACAATCACTAAACCCCTTGAATTCTGGCTATTTACAATCACTATAACCCTACAATTCCGGCTATTTAAAATTACTAAACCCCTTGAAATCTGGCTAATTACAACCACTATAAACGTACAATTCCGACTATTTACAATTACTAAACCCCTTGAATTCTGGCTATTTATAATTACTATAACCCTACAATTCCGGTTATTTACAATCACTAAACCCCTACAATTCCGGTTATTCACAATCACTAAACCCCTTGAATTCTGGCTATTTACAACCACTGTAACCCTACAATTCCGGTTATTCACAATCACTAAACCCCTTGAATTTTGGCTATTTACAACCACTATAACCCATACAATTCTGGCTAATTACAACCAGTATAACCCTACAAATTCCGGCTATTTACATCCACTATAACCCTACAATTCCGGCTATTTACAATCACTAAACTCTTACAATTCCGGTTATTCACAATCACTAAACCCCTACAATTCTGGCTATATATAATCACTATAACCCTACAATTCCGGCTATTTACAATTACTAAACCCCTTGAATTCTGGCTATTTACAACCACTATAACCCTACAATTCCTGCTATTTACAATTACTAAACCCCTTGAATTCTGGCTATTTACATCCACTATAACCCTACAATTCCGGCTATTTACAATCACTAAACTCTTACAATTCTGGTTATTTACAATCACTAAACCCCTACAATTCTGGCTATATATAATCACTATAACCCTACAATTCCGGCTATTTACAATTACTAAACCCCTTGAATTCTGGCTATTTACAACCACTATAACCCTACAAATTCCGGCTATTTACAACCACTATAACCCTACAATTCCGGCTATTTACAATCACTAAACTCCTACAATTCCGGCTATTTGTAATCACTAAACCCATACAATTCTGGCTGTTTACAACCACTATAACCCTACAATTCCGGCTATTCACAATCACTAAACCCCTACAATTCTGGCTATTTACAATCACTAAACCCCTTGAATTCTGGCTATTTACAACCACTATAACCCTACAATTCCGGCTATTTACAACCACTATAACCCCTACAATTCCGGCTATTTACAATCACTATAACCCTACAATTCCGGTTATTCACAATCACTAAACCCCTACAATTCTGGCTATTTATAATCACTAAACCCCTTGAATTCTGGCTATTTACAACCACTATAACCCTACAATTCCGGTTATTCACAATCACTAAACCCCTACAATTCTGGCTATTTATAATCACTAAACCCCTACAATTCTGGCTATTTACAACCACTATAACCTTACAATTCCGGATATTCACAATCACTAAACCCCTACAATTCTGGCTATTTATAATCACTAAACCCCTTGAATTCTGGCTATTTACAACCACTATAACCCTACAATTCCGGTTATTCACAATCACTAAACCCCTACAATTCTGGCTATTTACAACCACTATAACCTTACAATTCCGGTTATTCACAATCACTAAACCCCTACAATTCAGGCTATTTATAATCACTAAACACCTTCAATTCTGGCTATTTATAATTACTATAACCCTACAATTCCGGTTATTTACAATCACTAAACCCCTACAATTCCGGTTATTCACAATCACTAAACCCCTTGAATTCTGGCTATTTACAACCACTATAACCCATACAATTCTGGCTAATTACAACCACTATAACCCTACAAATTCCGGCTATTTACATCCACTATAACCCTACAATTCCGGCTATTTACAATCACTAAACTCTTACAATTCCGGTTATTCACAATCACTAAACCCCTACAATTCTGGCTATTTATAATCACTATAACCCTACAATTCCGGCTATTTACAATTACTAAACCCCTTGAATTCTGGCTATTTACAACCACTATAACCCTACAATTCCGGCTATTCACAATCACTAAACCCCTACAATTCTCGCTATTTATAATAACTAAACCCCTACAATTATGGCTATTTACAACCACTATAACCCTACAATTCCGGTTATTCACAATCACTAAACCCCTTGAATTCTGGCTATTTGTAATCACTAAACCCCTACAATTCTGGCTATTTACAACCACTATAATCCCTACAATTCTGGCTATTTGTAATCACTAAACCCTTACAATTCTGGCTATTTGTAATCACTAAACCCTTACAATTCTGGCTATTTACAACCACTATAACTCTACAATTCCGACTATTTATAATCACTAACACCCTTGAATTCCGGCTATTTACAATCACTAAACTCCTACAATTCCGGCTATTTGTAATCACTAAACCCATACAATTCTGGCTATTTACAACCACTATAACCCTACAATTCCGGCTATTTAAAATCACTAACTCCCTTGAATTTTTAATATTTACAACCACTATAACCGTACAATTCCGGCTATTTACAATTACTAAACCCCTTGAATTCTGGCTATTTACAACCACTATAACCCTACAATTCCGGCTATTCACAATCACTAAACCCTACAATTCTGGCTATTTATAATAACTAAACCCCTGCAATTCTGGCTATTTACAACCACTATAACCCTACAATTCCGGTTATTCACAATCACTAAACCCCTTGAATTCTGGCTATTTGTAATCACTAAACCCCTACAATTCTGACTATTTACAACCACTATAATCCTTACAATTCTGGCTATTTGTAATCACTAAACCCTTACAATTCTGGCTATTTACAACCACTATAACCCTACAAATTCCGGCTATTTACAACCACTATAACCCTACAATTCCGGCTATTTACAATCACTAAACTCCTACAATTCCGGCTATTTGTAATCACTAAACCCATACAATTCTGGCTATTTACAACCACTATAACCCTACAATTCCGGCTATTTATAATCACTAAACCCCTTGAATTCTGGCTATTTGTAATCACTATAACTCTACAATTCCGACTATTTATAATCACTAACTCCCTTGAATTTTGGCTATTTACAACCACTATAACCGTACAATTCCGGCTATTTACAATTACTAAACCCCTTGAATTCTGGCTATTTACAACCACTATAACCCTACAATTCCGGCTATTTACAATCACTAAACCCCTTGAATTCTGGCTATTTACAACCACTATAACCTTACAATTCCGGCTATTCACAATCACTAAACCCCTACAATTCCGGATATTTACAATTACTTAACCCCTTGAATTCTGGCTAATTACAACCATTATAACCCTACAATTCCGGCTATTCACCACCACTAAATCCCTACAAATCTGGCTATTTACAACCACTATAACCCTACAATTCCGGCTATTCACAATCACTAAACCCCTACAATTCTGGCTATTTACAATCACTAAACCCCTTGAATTCTGGCTATTTACAACCACTATAACTTTACAATTCCGGCTATTTACAACCACTATAACCCCTACAATTCCGGCTATTCACAATCACTAAACCCCTACAATTCTGGCTATTTATAATCACTAAACCCCTTGAATTCTGGCTATTTACAACCACTATAACCCTACAATTCCGGTTCTTCCTAATCATTAAACCCCTACAATTCTGGCTATTTACAACCACTATAACCTTACAATTCCGGATATTCACAATCACTAAACCCCTACAATTCTGGCTATTTATAATCACTAAACCCCTTGAATTCTGGCTATTTACAACCACTATAACCCTACAATTCCGGTTATTTACAATCACTAAACCCCTACAATTCTGGCTATTTACAACCACTATAACCCTACAATTCCGGTTATTCACAATCACTAAACCCCTACAATTCAGGCTATTTATAATTACTATAACCCTACAATTCCGGTTATTTACAATCACTAAACCCCTACAATTCCGGTTATTTACAATCACTAAACCCCTTGAATTCTGGTTATTTACAACCACTATAACCCTACAATTCCGGTTATTCACAATCACTAAACCCCTTGAATTTTGGCTATTTACAACCACTATAACCCATACAATTCTGGCTAATTACAACCACTATAACCCTACAATTCCGGCTATTTACAACCACTATAACCCTACAATTCCGGCTATTTACAATCACTAAACTCTTACAATTCCTGGTTATTTACAATCACTAAACCCCTACAATTCTGGCTATTTACAACCACTATAACCTTACAATTCCGGTTATTCACAATCACTAAACCCCTACAATTCAGGCTATTTATAATTACTATAACCCTACAATTCCGGTTATTTACAACCACTATAACCCTACAATTCCGGCTATTTACAATTACTAAACCCCTTGAATTCTGGCTATTTACAACCACTATAACCCTACAATTCCGGCTATTTACAATTACTAAACCCCTTGAATTCTGGCTATTTACAACCACTATAACCCTACAATTCCGGCTATTCACAATCACTAAAAACCTACAATTCTCGCTATTTATAATAACTAAACCCCCACCATTATGGCTAATTACAACCACTATAACCCTACAATTCCTGGTTATTCACAATCACTAAACCCTTGAATTCTGGCTATTTGTAATCACTAAACCCCTACAATTCTGGCTATTTACAACCACTATAATCCCTACAATTCTTGCTATTTGTAATCACTAAACCCTTACAATTCTGGCTATTTGTAATCACTAAACCCTTACAATTCTGGCTATTTACAACCACTATAACTCTACAATTCCGACTATTTATAATCACTAACACCCTTGAATTCCGGCTATTTACAATCACTAAACTCCTACAATTCCGGCTATTTGTAATCACTAAACCCATACAATTCTGGCTATTTACAACCACTATAACCCTACAATTCCGGCTATTTATAATCACTAAACCCCTTGAATTCTGGCTATTTGTAATCACTATAACACTACAATTCCGACTATTTATAATCACTAACTCCCTTGAATTTTGGCTATTTACAACCACTATAACCGTACAATTCCGGCTATTTACAATTACTAAACCCCTTGAATTCTGGCTATTTACAACCACTATAACCCTACAATTCCGGCTATTCACAATCACTAAACCCTACAATTCTGGCTATTTATAATAACTAAACCCCTGCAATTCTGGCTATTTACAACCACTATAACCCTACAATTCCGGTTATTCACAATCACTAAACCCCTTGAATTCTGGCTATTTGTAATCACTAAACCCCTACAATTCTGACTATTTACAACCACTATAATCCTTACAATTCTGGCTATTTGTAATCACTAAACCCTTACAATTCTGGCTATTTGTAATCACTAAACCCTTACAATTCTGGCTATTTACAACCACTATAACCCTACAAATTCCTGCTATTTACAACCACTATAACCCTACAATTCCGGCTATTTACAATCACTAAACTCCTACAATTCCGGCTATTTGTAATCACTAAACCCATACAATTCTGGCTATTTACAACCACTATAACCCTACAATTCCGGTTATTCACAATCACTAAACCCCTACAATTCCGTCTATTTACAATTACTAAACCCCATGAATTCTGGCTATTTACAACCACTATAACCCTACAATTCCGGTTATTTACAATCACTAAACCCCTACAATTCTGGCTGTTTACAACCACTATAACCTTACAATTTCGGTTATTCACAATCACTAAACCCCTTGAATTCTGGCTATTTACAATCACTATAACCCTACAATTCCGGTTATTTACAATCACTAAACCCCTACAATTCCGGTTATTCACAATCACTAAACCTCTTGAATTCTGGCTATTTACAACCACTATAACCTTACTATTCCGGATATTCACAATCACTAAACCCCTTGAATTCTGGCTATTTACAACCACTATAACCCTACAATTCCGGCTATTTACAATCACTAAACCCCTACAATTCTGGCTGTTTACAACCACTATAACCTTACAATTTCGGTTATTCACAATCACTAAACCCCTTGAATTCTGGCTATTTACAATCACTATAACCCTACAATTCCGGTTATTTACAATCACTAAACCCCTACAATTCCGGTTATTCACAATCACTAAACCTCTTGAATTCTGGCTATTTACAACCACTATAACCCTACAATTCCGGCTATTTACAATTACTTAAACCCTTGAATTCTGGCTATTTACAACCACTATAACCCTACAATTCCGGCTATTCACAATCACTAAACCCCTACAATTCTGGCTATTTATAATAACTAAACCCCTGCAATTCTGGCTATTTACAACCACTATAATCCTACAATTCCGGTTATTCACAATCACTAAACCCCTTGAATTCTGGCTATTTGTAATCACTAAACCCCTACAATTCTGGCTATTTACAACCACTATAATCCCTACAATTCTGGCTATTTGTAATCACTAAACCCTTACAATTCTGGCTATTTACAACCACTATAACTCTACAATTCCGACTATTTATAATCACTAACACCCTTGAATTCCGGCAATTTACAATCACTAAACTCCTACAATTCCGGCTATTTACAATCACTAAACCCATACAATTCTGGCTATTTATAATCACTAAACCCCTGCAACTCTGGCTATTTACAACCACTATAACCCTACAATTCCGGTTATTCACAATCACTAAACCCCTTGAATTCTGGCTATTTGTAATCACTAAACCCTACAATTCTGGCTATTTACAACCACTATAATCCTTACAATTCTGGCTATTTGTAATCACTAAACCCTTACAATTCTGGCTATTTGTAATCACTAAACACTTACAATTCTGGCTATTTACAATCACTAACCCCTTGAATTCCGGCTATTTACAATCACTAAACTCCTACAATTCCGGCTATTTGTAATCACTAAACCCATACAATTCTGGCTATTTACAACCACTATAACCCTACAATTCCGGTTATTCACAATCACTAAACCCCTACAATTCCGGCTATTTACAATTACTAAACCCCTTGAATTCTGGCTATTTACAACCACTATAACCCTATAATTCCGGTTATTTACAATCAGTAAACCCCTACAATTCTGGCTATTTATAATCACTAAACCCCTACAATTCTGGCTATTTACAACCACTATAACCCTACAATTCCGGCTATTCACAATCACTAAACCCTTGAATTCTGGCTATTTACAACCACTATAACCCTACAATTCCGGTTATTCACAATCACTAAACCCCTACAATTCTGGCTATTTACAACCACTATAACCTTACAATTCCGGATATTCACAATCACTAAACCCCTTGAATTCTGGCTATTTACAACCACTATAACCCTACAATTCCGGCTATTCACAATCACTAAACCCCTACAATTCTGGCTATTTATAATAACTAAACCCCTACAATTATGGCTATTTACAACCACTATAACCCTACAATTCCGGTTATTTACAATCACTAAACCCCTACAATTCCGGTTATTCACAATCACTAAACCCCTTGAATTCTGGCTATTTACAACCACTATAACCCTACAATTCCGGCTATTTACAATTACTAAACCCCTTGAATTCTGGCTATTTACAACCACTATAACCCTACAATTCCGGTTATTCACAATCACTAAACCCCTACAATTCTGGCTATTTACAACCACTATAACCTTACAATTCCGGTTATTCACAATCACTAAACCCCTACAATTCAGGCTATTTATAATCACTAAACCCTTTCAATTCTGGCTATTTATAATTACTATAACCCTACAATTCCGGTTATTTACAATCACTAAATCCCTACAATTCTGGTTATTTACAACCACTATAACCCTACAATTCCGGTTATTCACAATCACTAAACCCTTGAATTTGGCTATTTACAACCACTATAACCCATACAATTCTGGCTATTTACAACCACTATAACCCTACAATTCCGGCTATTTACAACCACTATAACCCTACAATTCCGGCTATTTACAATCACTAAACCCTACAATTCCGGTTATTCACAATCACTAAACCCCTACAATTCTGGCTATTTATAATCACTAAACCCCTTGAATTCTTTGCTATTTACAACCACTATAACCCTACAATTCCGGCTATTTACAATTACTAAACCCTTGAATTCTGGCTATTTACAACCACTATAACCCTACAATTCTGGCTATTCACAATCACTAAACCCCTACAATTCTGGCTATTTATAATAACTAAACCCCTACAATTATGGCTATTTACAACCACTATAACCCTACAATTCCGGTTATTCACAATCACTAAACCCCTTGAATTCTGGCTATTTGTAATCACTAAACCCCTACAATTCTGGCTATTTACAACCACTATAATCCCTACAATTCTGGCTATTTGTAATCACTAAACCCTTACAATTCTGGCTATTTGTAATCACTAAACCCTTACAATTCTGGCTATTTACAACCACTATAACTCTACAATTCCGACTATTTATAATCACTAA
This sequence comes from Tachypleus tridentatus, assembly GCF_004210375.1. Taxonomy (NCBI): domain Eukaryota; kingdom Metazoa; phylum Arthropoda; class Merostomata; order Xiphosura; family Limulidae; genus Tachypleus; species Tachypleus tridentatus. The sequence continues at coordinate 181,290,642 of NC_134825.1, read as the reverse complement.
CACCCTTGAATTCCGGCTATTTACAATCACTAAACTCCTACAATTCCGGCTATTTGTAATCACTAAACCCATACAATTCTGGCTATTTACAACCACTATAACCCTACAATTCCGGCTATTTATAATCACTAAACCCCTTTAATTCTGGCTATTTACAATCACTATAACCCTACAATTCCGACTATTTATAATCACTAACTCCCTTGAATTCTGGCTATTTACAACCACTATAACCCTACACCTGGCTATTCACAATCACTAAACCCTACAATTCTGGCTATTTATAATAACTAAACCCCTGCAATTCTGGCTATTTACAACCACTATAACCCTACAATTCCGGTTATTCACAATCACTAAACTCCTTGAATTCTGGCTATTTGTAATCACTAAACCCCTACAATTCTGGCTATTTACAACCACTATAATCCTTACAATTCTGGCTATTTGTAATCACTAAACCCTTACAATTCTGGCTATTTGTAATCACTAAACCCTTACAATTCTGGCTATTTACAACCACTATAACCCTACAAATTCTGGCTATTTACAACCACTATAACCCTACAATTCCGGCTATTTACAATCACTAAACTCCTACAATTCCTGGCTATTTGTAATCACTAAACCCATACAATTCTGGCTATTTACAACCACTATAACCCTACAATTCCGGCTATTTATAATCACTAAACCCTTGAATTCTGGCTATTTGTAATCACTATAACCCTACAATTCCGGCTATTTACAATCACTAAACCCCTTGAATTCTGGCTATTTACAACCACTATAACCCTACAATTCCGGCTATTTACAAATACTAAACCCTTGAAATTCTGGCTATTTACAACCACTATAACCCTACAATTCCCGCTATTCACAATCACTAAACCCCTACAATTCTGGCTATTTATAATAACTAAACCCCTGCAACTCTGGCTATTTACAACCACTATAACCCTACAATTCCGGTTATTCACAATCACTAAACCCCTTGAATTCTGGCTATTTGTAATCACTAAACACCTACAATTCTGGCTATTTACAACCACTATAATCCTTACAATTCTGGCTATTTGTAATCACTAAACCCTTACATTCTGGCTATTTGTAATCACTAAACCCTTACAATTCTGGCTATTTACAACCACTATAACTTTACAATTCTGGCTATTTATAATCACTAACCCCTTGAATTCCGGCTATTTACAATCACTAAACTCCTACAATTCCTGGCTATTTGTAATCACTAAACCCATACAATTCTGGCTATTTACAACCACTATAACCCTACAATTCCGGTTATTCACAATCACTAAACCCCTACAATTCCGTCTATTTACAATTACTAAACCCCTTGAATTCTGGCTATTTACAACCACTATAACCCTACAATTCCGGATATTCACATACACTAAACCCCTTGAATTCTGGCTATTTACAACCACTATAACCCTACAATTCCGGTTATTCACAATCACTAAACCCCTAAAATTCTGGTTGTTTACAACCACTATAACCTTACAATTTTCTGGTTATTCACAATCACTAAACCCCTTGAATTCTGGCTATTTACAATCACTATAACCCTACAATTCCGGTTATTTACAATCACTAAACCCCTACAATTCCGGTTATTCACAATCACTAAACCCCTTGAATTCTGGCTATTTACAACCACTATAACCCTACAATTCCGGCTATTTACAATTACTAAACCCCTTGAATTCTGGCTATTTACAACCACTATAACCCTACAATTCCGGTTATTCACAATCACTAAACCCCTACAATTCTGGCTATTTACAACCACTATAACCTTACAATTCCGGTTATTCACAATCACTAAACCCCTACAATTCAGGCTATTTATAATCACTAAACCCTTTCAATTCTGGCTATTTATAATTACTATAACCCTACAATTCCGGTTATTTACAATCACTAAATCCCTACAATTCTGGTTATTTACAACCACTATAACCCTACAATTCCGGTTATTCACAATCACTAAACCCCTTGAATTTTGGCTATTTACAACCACTATAACCCATACAATTCTGGCTAATTACAACCACTATAACCCTACAAATTCCGGCTATTTACAACCACTATAACCCTACAATTCCGGCTATTTACAATCACTAAACTCTTACAATTCCGGTTATTCACAATCACTAAACCCCTACAATTCTGGCTATTTATAATCACTAAACCCCTTGAATTTTGGCTATTTACAACCACTATAACCCTACAATTCCGGCTATTTACAATTACTAAACCCCTTGAATTCTGGCTATTTACAACCACTATAACCCTACAATTCCGGCTATTCACAATCACTAAAAACCTACAATTCTCGCTATTTATAATAACTAAACCCCTACAATTATGGCTATTTACAACCACTATAACCCTACAATTCCGGTTATTCACAATCACTAAACCCCTTGAATTCTGGCTATTTGTAATCACTAAACCCCTACAATTCTGGCTATTTACAACCACTATAATCCCTACAATTCTTGCTAATTGTAATCACTAAACCCTTACAATTCTGGCTATTTGTAATCACTAAACCCTTACAATTCTGGCTATTTACAACCACTATAACTCTACAATTCCGACTATTTATAATCACTAACACCCTTGAATTCCGGCTATTTACAATCACTAAACTCCTACAATTCCGGCTATTTGTAATCACTAAACCCATACAATTCTGGCTATTTACAACCACTATAACCCTACAATTCCGGCTATTTATAATCACTAAACCCCTTTAATTCTGGCTATTTGTAATCACTATAACACTACAATTCCGACTATTTATAATCACTAACTCCCTTGAATTCTGGCTATTTACAACCACTATAACCCTACAATTCCGGCTATTCACAATCACTAAACCCTACAATTCTGGCTATTTATAATAACTAAACCCCTGCAATTCTGGCTATTTACAACCACTATAACCCTACAATTCCGGTTATTCACAATCACTAAACTCCTTGAATTCTGGCTATTTGTAATCACTAAACCCCTACAATTCTGACTATTTACAACCACTATAATCCTTACAATTCTGGCTATTTGTAATCACTAATCCCTTACAATTCTGGCTATTTGTAATCACTAAACCCTTACAATTCTGGCTATTTACAACCACTATAACCCTACAAATTCCTGCTATTTACAACCACTATAACCCTACAATTCCGGCTATTTACAATCACTAAACTCCTACAATTCCGGCTATTTGTAATCACTAAACCCATACAATTCTGGCTATTTACAACCACTATAACCCTACAATTCCGGCTAGTTATAATCACTAAACCCCTTGAATTCTGGCTATTTGTAATCACTATAACTCTACAATTCCGGCTATTTACAATTACTAAACCCCTTGAATTATGGCTATTTACAACCACTATAACCCTACAATTCCGGCTATTTACAAATACTAAACCCCTTGAAATCTGCCTATTTACAACCACTATAACCCTACAATTCCCGCTATTCACAATCACTAAACCCCTACAATTCTGGCTATTTATAATAACTAAACCCCTGCAACTCTGGCTATTTACAACCACTATAACCCTACAATTCCGGTTATTCACAATCACTAAACCCCTTGAATTCTGGCTATTTGTAATCACTAAACACCTACAATTCTGGCTATTTACAACCACTATAATCCTTACAATTCTGGCTATTTGTAATCACTAAACCCTTACAATTCTGGCTATTTGTAATCATTAAACGCTTACAATTCTGGCTATTTACAACCACTATAACTTTACAATTCCGACTATTTATAATCACTAACCCCCTTGAATTCCGGCTATTTACAATCACTAAACTCCTACAATTCCGGCTATTTGTAATCACTAAACCCATACAATTCTGGATATTTACAACCACTATAACACTACAATTCCGGTTATTCACAATCACTAAACCCCTACAATTCCGTCTATTTACAATTACTAAACCCCTTGAATTCTGGCTATTTACAACCACTATAACCCTACAATTCCGGATATTCACATACACTAAACCCCTTGAATTCTGGCTATTTACAACCACTATAACCCTACAATTCCGGTTATTCACAATCACTAAACCCCTAAAATTCTGGTTGTTTACAACCACTATAACCTTACAATTTCGGTTATTCACAATCACTAAACCCCTTGAATTCTGGCTATTTACAATCACTATAACCCTACAATTCCGGTTATTTACAATCACTAAACCCCTACAATTCCGGTTATTCACAATCACTAAACCCCTTGAATTCTGGCTATTTACAACCACTATAACCATACAATTCCCGCTATTCACAATCGCTAAACCCCTACAATTCTGGCTATTTATAATAACTAAACCCCTGCAATTCTGGCTATTTACAACCACTATAACCCTACAATTCCGGTTATTCACAATCACTAAACCCCTTGAATTCTGGCTATTTCTAATCACTAAACCCCTACAATTCTGGATATTTACAACCACTATAATCCCTACAATTCTGACTATTTGTAATCACTAAACCCTTACAATTCTGGATATTTGTAATCACTAAACCCTTACAATTCTGGCTATTTACAACAACTATAACCCTACAAATTCCGGCTATTTACAACCACTATAACCCTACAATTCCGGCTATTTACAATCACTAAACTCCTACAATTCCAGTCATTCACAATCACTAAACCCCTACAATTCCGGTTATTCACAATCACTAAACCCCTTGAATTCAAGCTATTTACAACCACTATAACCCTACAATTCCGGCTATTTACAATTAATAAATCCCTTGAATTCTGGCTATTTACAACCACTATAACCCTACAATTCCGGCTATTCACAATCACTAAACCCCTACAATTCTGGCTATTTATAATAACTAAACCCCTACAATTATGGCTATTTACAACCACTATAACCCTACAATTCCGGCTATTTAAAATTACTAAACCCCTTGAATTCTGGCTATATGTGATCACTAAACCCCTACAATTCTGGAAATTTACAACCACTATAATCCCTACAATTCTGGCTATTTGTAATCACTAAACCCTTACAATTCTAACTATTTGTAATCACTAAACCCTTACAATTCTGGCTATTTATAATTACTATAACCCTAAAAATTCCGGCTATTTACAACCATTATGACCCTACAATTCCGGCTATTTACAATCACTAAACTCCTACAATTCCAGTTATTCACAATCACTAAACCCCTTGAATTCTGGCTATTTACAACCACTATAACCCTACAATTCCGGCTATTTACAATTACTAAACCCCTTGAATTCTGGCTATTTACAACCACTATAACCCTACAATTCCGGCTATTCACAATCACTAAACCCCTACAATTCTGGCTATTTAAAATTACTAAACCCCTTGAAATCTGGCTATTTACAACCACTATAACCGTACAATTCCGACTATTTACAATTACTAAACCCCTTGAATACTGGCTATTTACAACCACTATAACCCTACAATTCCCGCTATTCACAATCACTAAACCCCTACAATTCTGGCTATTTATAATAACTAAACCCCTGCAACTCTGTCTATTTACAACCACTATAACACTACAATTCCGGTTATTCACAATCACTAAACCCCTTGAATTCTGGCTATTTGTAATCACTAAACCCCTACAATTCTGGCTATTTACAACCACTCTAATCCTTACAATTCTGGCTCTTTGTAATCACTAAACCCTTACAATTCTGGCTATTTGTAATCATTAAACCCTTACAATTCTGGCTATTTGTAATCATTAAACCCTTACAATTCTGGCTATTTACAACCACTATAACTTTACAATTCCGGCTATTTATAATTACTAAACCCCTTGAGTTCTGGCTATTTACAACCACTATAACCCTACAATTCCGGTTATTCACAATCACTAAACCCCTTGAATTCTGGCTATTTGTAATCACTAAACCCCTACAATTCTGGATATTTACAACCACTATAATCCCTACAATTCTGGCTATTTGTAATCACTAAACCCTTACAATTCTGGCTATTTAGAACAACTATAACCCTACAAATTCCGGCTATTTACAACCACTATAACCCTACAATTCCGGCTATTTACAATCACTAAACTCCTACAATTCCAGTCATTCACAATCACTAAACCCCTACAATTCCGGTTATTCACAATCACTAAACCCCTTGAATTCAAGCTATTTACAACCACTATAACCCTACAATTCCGGCTATTTACAATTACTAAATCCCTTGAATTCTGGCTATTTACAACCACTATAACCCTACAATTCCGGCTATTCACAATCACTAAACCCCTACAATAATGGCTATTTATAATAACTAAACCCCTACAATTATGGCAATTTACAACCACTATAACCCTACAATTCCGGCTATTTAAAATTACTAAACCCCTTGAAATCTGGCTATTTACAACCACTATAACCGTACAATTCCGACTATTTACAATTACTAAACCCCTTGAATTCTGGCTATTTACAACCACTATAACCCTACAATTGCGGCTATTAACAATCACTAAACCCCTACAATTCTGGCTATTTACAATAACTAAACCCCTACAATTATGGCTATTTACAACCACTATAACCCTACAATTCCGGCTATTTAAAATTACTAAACCCCTTGAATTCTGGCTATATGTGATCACTAAACCCCTACAATTCTGGAAATTTACAACCACTATAATCCCTACAATTCTGGCTATTTGTAATCACTAAACCCTTACAATTCTAACTATTTGTAATCACTAAACCCTTACAATTCTGGCTATTTATAATTACTATAACCCTTAAAATTCCGGCTATTTACAACCATTATGACCCTACAATTCCGGCTATTTACAATCACTAAACTCCTACAATTCCAGTTATTCACAATCACTAAACCTTTTGAATTCTGGCTATTTACAACCACTATAACCCTACAATTCCGGCTATTTACAATTACTAAACCCCTTGAATTCTGGCTATTTACAACCACTATAACCCTACAATTCCGGCTATTCACAATCACTAAACCCCTACAATTCTGGCTATTTATAATAACTAAACCCCTACAATTATGGCTATTTACAACCACTATAACCCTACAATTCCGGCTATTTAAAATTACTAAACCCCTTGAAATCTGGCTATTTACAACCACTATAACCCTACAATTCCGGATATTCACAATCACTAAACCCCTACAATTCTGGCTATTTATAATAACTAAACCCCTGCAATTCTGGCTATTTACAACCACTATAATCCTACAATTCCGGTTATTCACAATCACTAAACCCCTTGAATTCTGGCTATTTGTAATCACTAAACCCCTACAATTCTGGATATTTACAACCACTATAACCCTACAATTCCGGCTATTTACAATCACTAAACTCCTACAATTCCAGTCATTCACAATCACTAAACCCCTACAATTCCGGTTATTCACAATCACTAAACCCCTTGAATTCAAGCTATTTACAACCACTATAACCCTACAATTCCGGCTATTTACAATTACTAAATCCCTTGAATTCTGGCTATTTACAACCACTATAACCCTACAATTCCGGCTATTCACAATCACTAAACCCCTACAATTCTGGCTATTTATAATAACTAAACCCCTACAATTATGGCTATTTACAACCACTATAACCCTACAATTCCGGCTATTTAAAATTACTAAACCCCTTGAAATCTGGCTATTTACAACCACTATAACCGTACAATTCCGACTATTTACAATTACTAAACCCCTTGAATTCTGGCTATTTACAACCACTATAACCCTTCAATTCCGGCTATTAACAATCACTAAACCCCTACAATTCTGGATATTTACAACCACTATAATCCCTACAATTCTGGCTATTTGTAATCACTAAACCCTTACAATTCTGGCTATTTGTAATCACTAAACCCTTACAATTCTGGCTATTTACAACAACTATAACCCTACAAATTCCGGATATTTACAACCACTATAACCCTACAATTCCGGCTATTTACAATCACTAAACTCCTACAATTCCAGTTATTCACAATCACTATACCCCTACAATTCCGGTTATTCACAATCACTAAACCCTTTGAATTCTGGCTATTTACAACCACTATAACCCTACAATTCCGGCTATTTACAATTACTAAACCCCTTGAATTCTGGCTATTTACAACCACTATAACCCTACAATTCCGGCTATTCACAATCACTAAACTCCTACAATTCTGGCTATTTATAATAACTAAACCCCTACAATTATGGCTATTTACAACCACTATAACCTTACTATTCCGGATATTCACAATCACTAAACCCCTTGAATTCTGGCTATTTACAACCACTATAACCCTACAATTCCGGTTATTTACAATCACTAAACCCCTACAATTCTGGCTATTTACAACCACTATAACCTTACAATTCCGGTTATTCACAATCACTAAACCCCTTGAATTCTGGCTATTTACAATCACTATAACCCTACAATTCTGGTTATTTACAATCACTAAACCCTACAATTCCGGTTATTCACAATCACTAAACCTCTTGAATTCTGGCTATTTACAACCACTATAACCCTACAATTCCGGCTATTTACAATTACTAAACCCTTGAATTCTGGCTATTTACAACCACTATAACCCTACAATTCCGGCTATTCACAATAACTAAACCCCTACAATTCTGGCTATTTATAATAACTAAACCCCTGCAATTCTGGCTATTTACAACCACTATAATCCTATAATTCCGGTTATTCACAATCACTAAACCCCTTGAATTCTGGCTATTTGTAATCACTAAACCCCTACAATTCTGGCTATTTACAACCACTATAATCCCTACAATTCTGGCTATTTGTAATCACTAAACCCTTACAATTCTGGCTATTTACAACCACTATAACTCTACAATTCCGACTATTTATAATCACTAACACCCTTGAATTCCGGCAATTTACAATCACTAAACTCCTACAATTCCGGCTATTTGTAATCACTAAACCCATACAATTCTGGCTATTTATAATAACTAAACCCCTGCAACTCTGGCTATTCACAACCACTATAACCCTACAATTCCGGTTATTCACAATCACTAAACCCCTTGAATTCTGGCTATTTGTAATCACTAAACCCCTACAATTCTGGCTATTTACAACCACTATAATCCTTACAATTCTGGCTATTTGTAATCACTAAACCCTTCAATTCTGGCTATTTGTAATCATTAAACGCTTACAATTCTGGCTATTTACAACCACTATAACTTTACAATTCCGACTATTTATAATCACTAACCCTCTTGAATTCCGGCTATTTACAATCACTAAACTCCTACAATTCCGGCTATTTGTAATCACTAAACCCATACAATTCTGGCTATTTACAACCACTATAACCCTACAATTCCGGTTATTCACAATCACTAAACCCCTACAATTCCGTCTATTTACAATTACTAAACCCCTTGAATTCTGGCTATTTAAAACCACTATAACCCTATAATTCCGGTTATTTACAATCAGTAAACCCCTACAATTCTGGCTATTTATAATCACTAAACCCCTACAATTCTGGCTATTTACAACCACTATAACCTTACAATTCCGGGATATTCACAATCACTAAACCCCTTGAATTTGGCTATTTACAACCACTATAACCCTACAATTCCGGTTATTCACAATCACTAAACCCCTACAATTCTGGCTATTTACAACCACTATAACCTTACAATTCCGGATATTCACAATCACTAAACCCCTTGAATTCTGGCTATTTACAACCACTATAACCCTACAATTCCTGGCTATTCACAATCACTAAACCCCTACAATTCTGGCTATTTATACAATAAACCCCTACAATTATGGCTATTTACAACCACTATAACCCTACAATTCCGGTTATTTACAATCACTAAACCCCTACAATTCCGGTTATTCACAATCACTAAACCCCTTGAATTCTGGCTATTTACAACCACTATAACCCTACAATTCCGGCTATTTACAATTACTAAACCCCTTGAATTCTGGCTATTTACAACCACTATAACCCTACAATTCCTGGTTATTCACAATCACTAAACCCTACAATTCTGGCTATTTACAACCACTATAACCCTACAATTCTGGTTATTTACAATCACTAAACCCCTTGAATTTTGGCTATTTACAACCACTATAACCCTACAATTCTGGCTATTTACAACCACTATAACCCTACAAATTCCGGCTATTTACAACCACTATAACCCTACAATTCCGGCTATTTACAATCACTAAACCCCTTACAATTCCGGTTATTCACAATCACTAAACCCCTACAATTCTGGCTATTTATAATCACTAAACCCCTTGAATTTTGGCTATTTACAACCACTATAACCCTACAATTCCGGCTATTTACAATTACTAAACCCCTTGAATTCTGGCTATTTACAACCACTATAACCCTACATTCCGGCTATTCACAATCACTAAAACCCTACAATTCTGGCTATTTATAATAACTAAACCCCTACAATTATGGCTATTTACAACCACTATAACCCTACAATTCCGGTTATTCACAATCACTAAACCCCTTGAATTCTGGCTATTTGTAATCACTAAACCCCTACAATTCTGGCTATTTACAACCACTATAATCCCTACAATTCTTGCTAATTGTAATCACTAAACCCTTACAATTCTGGCTATTTGTAATCACTAAACCCTTACAATTCTGGCTATTTACAACCACTATAACCTCTACAATTCCTGACTATTTATAATCACTAACACCCTTGAATTCCGGCTATTTACAATCACTAAACTCCTACAATTCCGGCTATTTGTAATCACTAAACCCATACAATTCTGGCTATTTACAACCACTATAACCCTACAATTCCGGCTATTTATAATCACTAAACCCCTTTAATTCTGGCTATTTGTAATCACTATAACACTACAATTCCGACTATTTATAATCACTAACCCCCTTGAATTCTGGCTATTTACAACCACTATAACCCTACAATTCCGGCTATTCACAATCACTAAACCCTACAATTCTGGCTATTTATAATAACTAAACCCCTGCAATTCTGGCTATTTACAACCACTATAACCCTACAATTCCGGTTATTCACAATCACTAAACTCCTTGAATTCTGGCTATTTGTAATCACTAAACCCCTACAATTCTGACTATTTACAACCACTATAATCCTTACAATTCTGGCTATTTGTAATCACTAATCCCTTACAATTCTGGCTATTTGTAATCACTAAACCCCTACAATTCTGGCTATTTACAACCACTATAACCCTACAAATTCCTGGCTATTTACAACCACTATAACCCTACAATTCCGGCTATTTACAATCACTAAACTCCTACAATTCTGGCTATTTGTAATCACTAAACCCATACAATTCTGGCTATTTACAACCACTATAACCCTACAATTCCGGCTATTTATAATCACTAAACCCCTTGAATTCTGGCTATTTGTAATCACTATAACTCTACAATTCCGGCTATTTACAATTACTAAACCCCTTGAATTATGGCTATTTACAACCACTATAACCCTACAATTCCGGCTATTTACAAATACTAAACCCCTTGAAATCTGGCTATTTACAACCACTATAACCCTACAATTCCCGCTATTCACAATCACTAAACCCCTACAATTCTGGCTATTTATAATAACTAAACCCCTGCAACTCTGGCTATTTACAACCACTATAACCCTACAATTCCGGTTATTCACAATCACTAAACCCCTTGAATTCTGGCTATTTGTAATCACTAAACCCCTACAATTCTGGCTATTTACAACCACTATAATCCTTACAATTCTGGCTATTTGTAATCACTAAACCCTTACAATTCTGGCTATTTGTAATCATTAAACCCTTACAATTCTGGCTATTTACAACCACTATAACTTTACAATTCCGACTATTTATAATCACTAACCCCCTTGAATTCCGGCTATTTACAATCACTAAACTCCTACAATTCCGGCTATTTGTAATCACTAAACCCATACAATTCTGGCTATTTACAACCACTATAACCCTACAATTCCTGGTTATTCACAATCACTAAACCCCTACAATTCCGTCTATTTACAATTACTAAACCCCTTGAATTCTGGCTATTTACAACCACTATAACCCTACAATTCCGGATATTCACATACACTAAACCCCTTGAATTCTGGCTATTTACAACCACTATAACCCTACAACCTGGTTATTCACAATCACTAAACCCCTAAAATTCTGGCTATTTACAACCACTATAACCTTACAATTCCGGTTATTCACAATCACTAAACCCCTTGAATTCTGGCTATTTACAATCACTATAACCCTACAATTCTGGCTATTTACAATCACTAAAACCCTACAATTCCGGTTATTCACAATCACTAAACCCCTTGAATTCTGGCTATTTACAACCACTATAACCATACAATTCCCGCTATTCACAATCGCTAAACCCCTACAATTCTGGCTATTTATAATAACTAAACCCCTGCAATTCTGGCTATTTACAACCACTATAACCCTACAATTCCGGTTATTCACAATCACTAAACCCCTTGAATTCTGGCTATTTCTAATCACTAAACCCCTACAATTCTGGATATTTACAACCACTATAATCCCTACAATTCTGACTATTTGTAATCACTAAACCCTTACAATTCTGGATATTTGTAATCACTAAACCCTTACAATTCTGGCTATTTACAACCACTATAATCCTTACAATTCTGGCTATTTGTAATCACTAAACCCTTACAATTCTGGCTATTTGTAATCATTAAACGCTTACAATTCTGGCTATTTACAACCACTATAACTTTACAATTCCGACTATTTATAATCACTAACCCCCTTGAATTCCGGCTATTTACAATCACTAAACTCCTACAAATTCCGGCTATTTACAACCACTATAACCCTACAATTCCGGCTATTTACAATCACTAAACTCCTACAATTCCAGTCATTCACAATCACTAAACCCCTACAATTCCGGTTATTCACAATCACTAAACCCCTTGAATTCAAGCTATTTACAACCACTATAACCCTACAATTCCGGCTATTTACAATTACTAAACCCCTTGAATTCTGGCTATTTACAACCACTATAACCCTACAATTCCGGCTATTCACAATCACTAAACCCCTACAATTCTGGCTATTTATAATAACTAAACCCCTACAATTATGGCTATTTACAACCACTATAACCCTACAATTCCGGCTATTTAAAATTACTAAACCCCTTGAATTCTGGCTATATGTGATCACTAAACCCCTACAATTCTGGAAATTTACAACCACTATAATCCCTACAATTCTGGCTATTTGTAATCACTAAACCCTTACAATTCTAACTATTTGTAATCACTAAACCCTTACAATTCTGGCTATTTATAATTACTATAACCCTAAAAATTCTGGCTATTTACAACCACTATGACCCCTACAATTCTGGCTATTTACAATCACTAAACTCCTACAATTCCAGTTATTCACAATCACTAAACCCCTTGAATTCTGGCTATTTACAACCACTATAACCCTACAATTCCTGGCTATTTACAATTACTAAACCCCTTGAATTCTGGCTATTTACAACCACTATAACCCTACAATTCCGGCTATTCACAATCACTAAACCCCTACAATTCTGGCTATTTAAAATTACTAAACCCCTTGAAATCTGGCTATTTACAACCACTATAACCCTACAATCTGACTATTTACAATTACTAAACCCCTTGAATACTGGCTATTTACAACCACTATAACCCTACAATTCCGGCTATTCACAATCACTAAACCCCTACAATTTGGCTATTTATAATAACTAAACCCCTGCAACTCTGGCTATTTACAACCACTATAACCCTACAATTCCGGTTATTCACAATCACTAAACCCCTTGAATTCTGGCTATTTGTAATCACTAAACCCCTACAATTCTGGCTATTTACAACCACTCTAATCCTTACAATTCTGGCTATTTGTAATCACTAAACCCTTACAATTCTGGCTATTTGTAATCATTAAACCTTACAATTCTGGCTATTTGTAATCATTAAACCCTTACAATTCTGGCTATTTACAACCACTATAACTTTACAATTCCGGCTATTTATAATCACTAAACCCCTTGAATTCTGGCTATTTACAACCACTATAACCCTACAATTCCGGTTATTCACAATCACTAAACCCCTTGAATTCTGGCTATTTATAATCACTAAACCCTACAATTCCTGGCTATTTACAACCACTATAACCCCTACAATTCTGGCTATTTGTAATCACTAAACCCTACAATTCTGGCTATTTACAACAACTATAACCCTACAAATTCCGGCTATTTACAACCACTATAACCCTACAATTCCGGCTATTTACAATCACTAAACTCCTACAATTCCAGTCATTCACAATCACTAAACCCTACAATTCCTGGTTATTCACAATCACTAAACCCCTTGAATTCTGGCTATTTACAACCACTATAACCCTACAATTCCGGCTATTTACAATTACTAAACCCTTGAATTCTGGCTATTTACAACCACTATAACCCTACAATTCCGGCTATTTACAATCACTAAACCCCTACACAATGGCTATTTATAATAACTAAACCCCCTACAATTCTGGCTATTTACAACCACTATAACCCTACAATTCCGGCTATTTAAAATTACTAAACCCTTGAAATTGGCTATTTACAACCACTATAACCGTACAATTCTGACTATTTACAATTACTAAAACACCTTGAATTCTGGCTATTTACAACCACTATAACCCTACAATTCTGGCTATTAACAATCACTAAACCCCTACAATTCTGGCTATTTACAATAACTAAACCCCTACAATTATGGCTATTTACAACCACTATAACCCTACAATTCCGGCTATTTAAAATTACTAAACCCCTTGAATTCTGGCTATTTGTGAACACTAAACCCCTACAATTCTGGAAATTTACAACCACTATAATCCCTACAATTCTGGCTATTTGTAATCACTAAACCCTTAATCCTAACTATTTGTAATCACTAAACCCTTACAATTTTGTAATCACTAAACCCTTACAATTCTGGCTATTTATAATCACTACTATAACAATCACTAAAATTCTGGCTATTTACAACCATTATAACCCTACAATTCTGGCTATTTACACATCCACTAAACTCCTACAATTCCAGCTATTTACAATCACTAAACCCTTGAATTCTGGCTATTTACAACCACTATAACCCTACAATTCCTGGCTATTTACAATTACTAAACCCCTTGAATTCTGGCTATTTACAACCACTATAACCCTACAATTCCGGCTATTCACAATCACTAAACCCTACAATTCTGGCTATTTATAATAACTAAACCCCTGCAATTATGGCTATTTACAACCACTATAACCCATACAATTCCGGTTATTCACAATCACTAAACCCTTGAATTCCGGCTATGTACATTCACTAAACCCCTACAATTCTGGCTATTTACAACCACTATAATCCCTACAATTCCGGCTATTTGTAATCACTAAACCCTTACAATTCTGGCTATTTGTAATCACTAAACCCTACAATTCTGGCTATTTACAACCACTATAACCTCTACAATTCTGGCTATTTACAATCACTAAACCCTTGAATTCCGGCTATTTACAATCACTAAAATCTCCTACACCTGGCTATTTGTAATCACTAAACCCCTACAATTCTGGCTATTTACAACCACTATAACCCTACAATTCCGGCTATTTATAATCACTAAACCCCTTGCAATTCTGGCTATTTGTAATCACTATAACACTACAATTCCGACTATTAAAAATCACTAACCCCTTGAATTCTGGCTATTTACAACCACTATAACCCTACAATTCTGCTATTCACAATCACTAAACCCTACAATTCTGGCTATTTATAATAACTAAACCCCTGCAATTCTGGCTATTTACAACCACTATAACCCTACAATTCCGGCTATTCACAATCACTAAACCCTTGAAATTTGTAATCCCCTACAATTCTGGCTATTTACAACCACTATAACCCTACAATTCTGGCTATTTGTAATCAATACTAAACCCCTCTGAATTCTGGCTATTTGTAATCACTAAACCCTACAATTCCGGCTATTTACAATCACTATAACCCTTACAAATTCTGCTATTTACAACCACTATAACCCTACAATTCCTGGCTATTTACAATCACTAAACCCCTACAATTCTGGCTATTTGTAATCACTTAAACCCTACAATTCTGGCTATTTACAACCACTATAACTTTACAATTCCGGCTATTACAATTACTAAACCCCTTGAATTCTGGCTATTTGTAAACCACTATAACCCTACAATTCCGGCTATTTAAAATTACTAAACCCCTTGAATTCTGGCTATTTACAACCACTATAACCCTTACAATTCCGGCTATTTACAAATATTAAACCCCTTGAAATTCTGGCTATTTACAACCACTATAACCCTACAATTCCTGCTATTCACAATCACTAAACCCCTACAATTCTGGCTATTTATAATAACTAAACCCCTGCAATTCTGGCTATTTACAACCACTATAACCCTACAATTCCGGTTATTCACAATCACTAAACCCCTTGAATTCTGGCTATTTGTAATCACTAAACACCTACAATTCTGGCTATTTACAACCACTATAACCTTACAATTCTGGCTATTTGTAATCACTAAAACCTTCATATTCTGGCTATTTGTAATCATTAAACCCTTACAATTCTGGCTATTTACAACCACTACTATAACTTTACAATTCCTGACTATTTATAATCACTAAACCCCTTGAATTCCGGCTATTTTACAATCACTAAACTCCTACAATTCTGGCTATTTGTAATCACTAAACCCATACAATTCTGGCTATTTACAACCACTATAACACCACAATTCCGGTTATTCACAATCACTAAACCCCTACAATTCTGTCTATTTACAATTACTAAACCCCTTGAATTCTGCCTATTTACAACCACTATAACCCTACAATTCGGATATTCACATACACTAAACCCTTTGAATTCTGGCTATTTACAACCACTATAACCCTACAATTCCTGGTTATTCACAATCACTAAACCCCTAAAATTCTGGTTGTTTACAACCACTATAACCTTACAATTTCTGGTTATTCACAATCACTAAAACCCTACTAATTCTGGCTATTTACAATCACTATAACCCTACAATTCTGGTTATTTACAATCACTAAACCCCCTACAATTCCGGTTATTCACAATCACTAAACCCTTGAATTCTGGCTATTTACAACCACTATAACCCTACAATTCTGCTATTCACAATCACTAAACTCCCTTACAATTCTTGGCTATTTATAATAACTCAAACCCCTGCAATTCTGGCTATTTACAACCACTATAACCCTACAATTCCGGTTATTCACAATCACTAAACCCCTTGAATTCTGGCTATTTACAACCACTAAACCCTACACCTGGCATTCTGGATATTTGGCTATTTACAACCACTATAATCCCTACAATTCTGGACTATTTGTAATCACTAAACCCCTTATAATTCTGGATATTTGTAATCACTAAACCCTACAATTCTGGCTATTTGTAATCACTATAATCCTACAATTCTGGCTATTTGTAATCACTAAACCCTCATAATTCTGGCTATTTGTAATCACTAAACGCCTACAATTCTGGCTATTTACAACCACTATAACTTTACAATTCCTACTATTTATAATCACTCAACCCCTTTGAATTCTGGCTATTTACAATCACTATAACTCTACATTCTGGCTATTTACAACCACTATAACCCTTGAATTCCTGGCTATTTACAACCACTATAACCCTACAATTCCAGCTATTCACAATCACTAAACCCCTACAATTCCTGGCTATTTATAATCACTAAACCCCTTGAATTCTGGCTATTTACAACCACTATAACCCTACAATTCCGGTTATTTACAATCACTAAACCCCTTGAATTCTGGCTATTTACAATCACTATAACCCTACAATTCCTGGCATATTCACAATCACTAAACCCTACAATTCTGGCTATTTATAATAACTAAACCCTACAACTATGGTATTTACAACCACTTATAACCCCACACACCTGGCTATTTATAATCACTAAACCCCTTGCAATTCTGGCTATATGTGATCACTAAACCCTTTGAATTTGGCTATTTACAACCACTATAACCCCTACAATTCTGGCTATTTGTAATCACTAAACCCTTGACTTCCTGGCTATTTACAACCACTATAACCCTACAATTCCTGGCTATTTATAATCACCAAACCCTACAATTCTGGCTATTTACAACCACTAAACCCTACAATTCTGGCTATTTACAATCACTAAACCCCTACAATTCCAGTTATTCACAATCACTAAAACCCCTTGAATTCTGGCTATTTGTAATCACTAAACCCTTACAATTCCGGCTATTTTACAACCACTATAACCCTACAATTCCGGCTATTTACAATTACTAAACCCCTTGCAAATTCTGGCTATTTACAATCCACTATAACCCTACAATTCCACTATTTACAATTACTAAAACCCTTGAAATCTGGCTATTTACAACCACTATAACCGTACAATTCCGACTATTTACAATTACTAAACCCCTTGAATTCTGGCTATTTACAACCACTATAACCCTACAATTCCCGCTATTCACAATCACTAAACCCCTACAATTCTGGCTATTTATAATAACTAAACCCCTGCAACTCTGGCTATTTACAAATCACTATAACCCTACAATTCCGGTTATTCACAATCACTAAACCCCTTGAATTCTGGCTATTTGTAATCACTAAACCCCTACAATTCTGGCTATTTACAACCACTATAATCCTTACAATTCTGGCTATTTGTAATCACTAAACCCTTACAATTCTGGCTATTTGTAATCACTAAACTCCTACAATATCTGGCTATTTGTACACTAACCACTATAACCCACTATAACCACAATTCCGGCTATTTATAATCACTAAAACCCTTGAATTCTGGCTATTTACAACCACTATAACCCCTACAATTCCGTTATTTCACAATCACTAAACCCATTGAATTCTGGCTATTTACAATCACTAAACCCCTACACTGGACATTTACAATATAACCCCTACAATTTATTTATACTCACTATAACCCTACAATTCCGGCTATTTACAACACTATAACCCTTGAATTCCGGCTATTTACAATCACTATAACCCTACAACCACTATTTAAATCACTACAATTCCTACACTTGGCTATTCACAATCACTAAAACCCTACAATTCCGGTTATTCACAATCACTAAACCCCCTGCAATTCCAGTATTTACAACCACTATAACCCTACAATTCCGGTTATTCACAATCACTAAACCCCTTGAATTTGGTTATTTACAACCACTATAACCCTACAATTCTGGTTATTCACAATCACTAAACCCCACAATTCTGGCTATTTACTAACAATTCTGGTTACTAATCACTAAACCCCTTTGACAATTCTGGCTATTTACAACCACTATAACCCTACACCTGGCTATTTAAAATTACTAAACCCCTTGAATTGCTATTATATTTACAACCACTATAACCCTACAATTCCGGCTATTTACAATTCACTAAACCCCTACAACCTGGCTATTTACAACCACTATAACCCCTACAATTGTCGGCTATTTACAATCACACTAAACCCTACAATTCCGGCTATTTACAATAACTAAACCCCTTGGAATTATGGCTATTTACAACCACTATAACCCTACAATTCCTGGCTATTTACAATCACTAAACCCTCAAATTCTGGCTATTTGTAATCACTAAACCCCTACAATTCTGGATGATATTTACAACCACTATAATCCCTACAATTCTGGCTATTTGTAATCACTAAACCCCTTACAATTCTGGCTATTTGTAATCACTAAACCCTTACAATTTCTGTTATTTACAATTACTATAACTCCTAAAATTCCGGCTATTTACAACCACTATAACCCCTACAATTCCTGGCTATTTACAATCACTAAACTCCTATTTCATAAATCACTAAACCCCTACTTCCGGTTATTCACAATCACTAAACCCCTTGAATTCTGGCTATTTACAACCACTATA
Organism: Tachypleus tridentatus; assembly: GCF_004210375.1. Lineage (NCBI taxonomy): Eukaryota > Metazoa > Arthropoda > Merostomata > Xiphosura > Limulidae > Tachypleus > Tachypleus tridentatus. The sequence goes on along the minus strand of NC_134825.1, from coordinate 181,270,349 downwards.
ACCCTACAATTCCGGCTATTTACAATTACTAAACCTCTTGAATTCTGGCTATTTACAACCACTATAACCCTACAATCCTCCGGCTATTTCACAATCACTAAACCCCTACAATTCTGGCTATTTATAATAACTAAACCCCTACAATATGGCTATTTACAACCACTATAACCCTACAATTCCGGCTATTTAAAATTACTAAACCCCTTGAAATCTGGCTATTTACAAACTACTATAACCCTACAATTCCGATATTCACAATCACTAAACCCCTACAATTCTGGCTATTTATAATAACTAAACCCCCTGCAATTTGGCTATTTACAACCACTATAACCCTACAATTCCGGTTATTCACAATCACTAAAACCCCTTGAATTTGGCTATTTGTAATCACTAAACCCCTACAATTCTGGATATTTACAACCACTATAACTCCTACATTCCGGATATTTACAATCACTAAACTCCCACACCCAGCTCATTCACGCCAATCACTAAACCCTCTACAATTCCGGTTATTATTCACAAATCACTAAACCCTTACAATTCAAAGCTATTTACAACCACTATAACCCTAGCAATTCTGGCTATTTTACAATCACTACTAACTCCCTTGAATTCTGGCTATTTACAACCACTATAACTTTAATTCCTGGCTATTCACAATCACTAAACCCTACACCTCTATTATATATACAACTAAACTCTCTACATATGGTTATTTACAAACCACTATAACCCCTACAATTCTGGTTATTTACAATTACTAAACCCCTTGAAATCTGGCTATTTACAACCACTATAACCGTACACCTGACTATTTACAATTACTAAACCCCTTGAATTTGGCTATTTACAACCACTATAACCCTTACAATTCCTGGTTATTCACAATCACTAAACCCCTACAATTCTGGCTATTTACAACCACTATAATCCCTACAATTCAAGGCTATTTGTAATCACTATAACCCTACTAATTCTGGCTATTTGTAAACTACACTATAACCCTTACAATTCTGGCTATTTACAACAACTATATAACCCTACAAATTCCGGATATTTACAACCACTATAACCCTACAATTCCTGGCTATTTACAATCACTAAACTCCTACAATTCCAGCTATTTACAATCACTATACCCCTACAATTCCGGCTATTTACAATCACTAAAACCCTTTAATTCTAATATTTATAAACCACTAAACCCTACAATTCTGGCTATTTACAATTACTAAACCCCTTGAATTCTGGCTATTTACAAACCACTATAACCCTACACCTGGTTA